>NC_034593.1:38874637-38883558 GCF_900095145.1 Mus pahari
CAGGACAGCCAGGGCTATACAGAGAAAGCCTGTCTTGAAAAAACAAAAACAAACAAACAAAAAAAACCCCAGCATAGTCATAAACTGCATTCAAATATTTGTCCTATACCCAGAGATGGTTGTCTCATCAAAAAGGCTTCTCTTTGTACCTAATAAAGATAATTACAAAAAGCTACAACCAATCAAAATACAGAGTCATGGAGCCCAGTCTCAAGTAACATACCTACAACTTGTTTGTGGACCTAAGCCTCAGGAATCATTGCGGAAAAGGTGTTGTCAGAAGGATCATAGGAGCCAAAGGAACATTAATATATTTTTGTCTTAAATTTAAAATGTGCATATATAAGAATGTTACAGACTGAATTGTGACTGCTATCAAAGTGCACATGTTGAAACCAGAGCCCCTGTTTCCACAGTCTTACTCCATTTGCTGGTCAGAACTTTAAAGTCTCAGTTAACATTAGATTATGGGGTGGGGTCCTACGGCAGTCTACTTCAGCCTTCCTAAGAGAAGGGGATGCAGAGAAACACCTGGCAGAGATATAGAGCAATGTATATGATGACACAGTGTGAAGCAGCCATCTGCATATGCAGGAGAGCCTTCTCAGGAAAACTCAAAACTCCCCAGGCTCAGATCACAGACTCCAGTCTCCAAAAGTGTTGAAAAACCAACCTCTGTTGTGCAATCCATCCAATCAGTATTTTGTGACAACAACCAAAGTATACCAATATAGGTGCTGCTGAGTGTGAACAATTCCAAAACTGAACTGAGAGCTTTGGTTTCCCATTTATAACTCAAATTACTCATGTAGAGCATGACAAATAAGGGACCCCTTTCTGAAATCTCTCTTTTTAGTGAAAAAACTAAGAGTTCAAATTGTAGTGTGAACATATTATAAATCAGATGAACCAAGGAAGTATTTGTCATTAAAATTAAATTACCTTATTCAAGTAGGTTGTTAAATTTAATAGGATGATTATTTGGGAAGCCCATTAGGTTTCCCCTACATAAAGCTAAATGATCCCTTCTTTCACATTCATATTTACCTTCTGTCTGTTATTATGCTGGATATTAGGCAACATGAGGGAAAGTTAGTGTGTCACAGATAAAATTAGCTAACATGGCCATAAACTATTATCTGCAGTGCATCCTCTGAAATATTAATTAGCATCTTATTTATTCTAGTATTAATTCATGTATTCATTATTTTTGAAAGAATTTATTTTATGCTCAGTTATGTGTATTTATATGGGTGTGTATGCACATAAGTGCAGATGAGCCTGGAATCTAGAACAGAGTATTAGATACCCTAGAACTACTATTTACAGGCAGGTGTTAGCAACCTGATATGGTGCCCAGACCTGATTTCAGGTCTCACTGCTGCAATATGGCATTCACTATTTTGGTAGCATTTTTATACTTAGCAAATTAATCATTCATTGAGTGTATATTCATATGATGAGAGTTGAAGTAATATTCCTGTTATCAAAGCATCCCAAGTTACTTCTGCTATGAAGGATGTGTGTGAGTGTGTGTGTGTGTGTGTGTGTGTGTGTGTGTGTGTGTGTGTGTGTGTGTACAACAGGAAACAAGTCTTTAAAACAATATGTTATACACATAATTCAGTTTACTAAGCAGAGGTCAATTCTTGTAACATTGGGCAGTGGGTTATTATAATTTTGACTTGAAAATTAGCTAGGACATCTAAAAATTCACTTCTCTGTTTGGAAGAAGACAACTTGAATCAAGAATGAACACTTAAATATAGTCCCAGAAATGGAACTAGCTATTAGTTGAATACTGACAATGGCTTGAACAGTGCAATTCAAATCTGGAAACTCTCTCCCCAGGACAAATCTGTCTCAGCAGATGTTGTTTTGGGGACAATGAGACTTGTTTCTTGATCAATGGAAAATGGAAAAAAAAATGTACAGTTACTATTAAAATGATCCCTTGGAAAGTTATCAGAAGATCAAAAGCAATGATTGATATAAAGTTCTCTCAGCTTGTTTACAAACTCAGAGTTATACTAACAGTGTATGAAGGACTAGTAAATAGCGTAAGTTTAACATCACTCTGGAAAAGATCTATGGCTGTTTCTTCCTCTTGGTGGTAGTTATACATATTTTTATCAAATAATCAGATTTTGAGTCTCAAGGACATAAATAGCTATGTGATGATTAAATATTAACACTCTGGCATGGAGAAATGAAGGAGTGGTTAAAAGCAGCAGCTGTTCTTGCAGAGAACAACAGCTGTTTCATTTCACCCTCATAGTAATTCACAAATTCCATATCCAGAGGATCCTGTTTCTTCTTGTGGCCTCTGAAAGCACTGCATGTATATAATGCACATACATGCAGACATACACACCTAAAGGCAAAATTCATATGTATATAAATTATAAAAAATTATAAAAAACATTAAATATATCCATTATGACTAAGTTCATTGCTAACTATTATTTCCCTTGATATCAGAATTTCTTCTAATAACAAAGATATATTTTTTCAAAATTCTTACATTCAAAATTACACTTGATATTTTATTTTAACTTATTTTAAAATAGTGAAATTACCATAGGGCTTCCTACAAGTAAACAGACACAGCAAGGAGTAATTCTTTTTTACTATTTTTTGGTATATTTAGGGTATCATAGGTTCATACTCTTAAATTTTTTTATATATATCCTTTAGAGGATTTGCATATGTGGAACTCAAAACATTCTTGTGGTTGTAGACTCACACTCAGACATGGCCTTCACTGGCCACTTGAGCTGGAACCTCACCATGGCCCTAGGTCACAGGGCTGGCCTTGCACAACAGTTTATTCATCTCCACTTTTGAATCTCCTGCTCCATCTCTCTCAAGATGCTCCACTTCTCTTTCTCTCCCATCTGACCACCACATAGTAGCATATGGTCGTAGGGATGGCTTCTCCTGCGGGCTGCCCATGCAGCTGGGAGAACCCTAGTTACCTCCTTCATTGCTGCTGTGTGATGGGGCAGCAAGCAGGAGTCCATGCCCTGCCTTGTTGTGCCCTGGAGGTCTGTAGGTGGTAGGGTAGTACACAGGTCTGTCTGTCATCCTACTTTCATGCTGCACTGCCTGGATTTTATTCAATTTGATTTGATTTTTGTGACTCCTAGGCATTATAATGCTTTGGCCGCAAAGCCAGGCTTCAAACTAGGATGAACAAAGGACTGCCATCTGCTCTGACTCTGACTGATGTAAGAGCAACACCATCAACAAGATGTCTCTGCCCATTACAGGAGGTGGGAGAGGTTTTCTCATCTTTTATTCAGTAAACTGTTGATCCATTTCTATCCGTTTATTGGCTTTCTGTTGTTTCTGTTTAAAATCCAAGGCATGTTTCAATTTTCTTTGCTTTTTGTTTGTTTGTTTGTTTGTTTGTTTGTTTGAGTCAGGGTTTCTCTGTGTAGCCCTGGCTGTCCTGGAACTCACTCTGTAGACCAGGCTGGCCTCAAACTCAGAAATCCACCTGCCTCTGCCTCCCAAGTGCTGGGATTAAAGGCATGCGCCACCACGCCTGGCTTATTTCAATTTTCTTACAACTGCTTAATCCTGTTTTATATCCATGTATGTGTTTAACTTTGGAGAAAGTTCTGTAAGTTACTGAGAAAAAGGTCCTTTGGGTTTGGGGGAAATGATTGGTAAAATCCATTAGGTTTATTTGGTTTAAAATGTCAGTTAGCTCCAGCATTTCTCTGCTTAGTTCTTGTCTGAATAACCTGTCCACTGATGAGAAAGGGTATTGAAGTCTCTCACTATCAGCGTGTGAGGGTCAGTGTGTGAATTAAGCCGTGAGCCAAAGTAACCTTGGGAGGTAGGAGGTTGGGGGACCCTCTAGAATATACAAAAACCTGGGAAGTGAGAGATTCTCAGGACTCACAGAGTCCTTAGATGAAATGCCATACAATGGGGAGAGAGATCATGTAGAGTCCACATCCAGCAGAAAGACGGGGCATCAAGTGAGGGATGGGGTTGCCATCCCACAGTCAAAACTTTGACCCATATTTGTGTCTGTGTGAAAGAACTGGAGGGATGGAATTAGAGAGAAGCCTGAGAAAAAGAAGGTCCAGTGACAGGTCCAAAGTGGGATCCAGCTCAAGGGGAGGTCCCAAGACTTGACAATATTACTGAAGCTATGGAGCAATCACAAAAAGGGACCTAGCATGACTGCCCTCAACAAGATCCAGCAAGCAGCTGAAAGAGTCAGAGGCAGATATTTCCACCCTATCAGTGGACAGAAGCTACTGACCCTTGAATTAGGGGAAAGCTGGAAGAAGCTGAGGAGGGGGGTGACCCTGTAGGAGGACCAGTGGTCTCAATTAACATGGACCCCTGAGATCTCTCAGATACTGGAACACCAACCAGGCAACATACAACAGCTGTTATGAGGCCCCCAACACATATACAGCACAGGACTGCTGGGTCTGAGTTTTGTCAGAGAAGATGCACCTAACCCAGAGACTGGAGGCCCCAGGGAGTTTAGAGGTCTGATGGAGTGGGGATAGGGGGTGGGGACAGGTAGGTGGGGAGGAAGTATGGGATGTAATATGGGGGTGAACTGGGAGAGGAATAAAATCTGTAGTTATAAATAAATAAATAAATAAATAAATAAATAAATAAATAAATGGAAAAATCAAATAAAAAAAAAGAAGGAAAATAAAAGAGAAAACTTTTTTTCTAAATGAGAAAAAAAAAGGTGTTTCTTTTACAAAGGTACTCTTACATTAGAGGATGTTCAAAATTGAGACATCATCTTGATAGATTTTTTTCATTTAATAAGTGTGAAGTTTCTTCTTCATCTCTTTTGAATAGTTCTCATTTGAAGTCTATTTAATTAGATATTGGAATGTCTATATCAACTTGCTTCTCAGGTTCACTTGATTGAAATACATTTTTCCAAATCTTTACCCTGAGGTAATGCCTATCCTTAACCTTAAGGCTTATTTCTTTGTGTAGCAAAAGAATGGGTAATTCTTTCTAATCCGTACTGTTGGTCAATTTAGAATACTGATTTAGGCCATTGATGTCGAGTGATATTAGTAAACAAAAATTATTAATTTATTTGAGTGGTGGAGTGTGTGTGTATGTTCGATTTCCTTCAGTTTTACTCATGTAAAATTATTTATTTACTGTGTTTTCCTGTATGTAGTTAATACCCTTGGTTGAGATTTTTCCTCTAGCACTGTCTGTAGCGCTCAATTTGTAGACAGATGCTATTTAAATTTGACTTTATTGTGAAATATCCTATTTTCTCCATTTTCAGTGATAGTAAGTTTGGCTGGATATAGTCATCTAAGCTGCCATTTGTGGCTATTTAACGTCTGCAGCATATTTATCTATTCAAGCCCTTCTGCCTTTTAGAGCCTCCAGTAAAAATCAAGTATAATTTTAATAGGTCTGCCTTTATGTGCTATGTGAACATTTTCCATTGCAGCTTTTACTATTCTTTGTTTTGTACATTTAGTATTTGATTATTATATAGTGAGGAGACTTTATTGTCTGGCCCAATCAATTTGTTTTTTGGGTTTTGTGCTGTTATAGGCATCTCCTTCTTTAGATGAGGAAAATCTTGATCGTTGAACTGCTATTAGTCTTTCACAATTCCTATTCTTAGATTTAGCCTTTTCATAGTTTTCCAGATTTCTTAGATATTTTGTGTCAGAGTTTTTCAGGTTCTCTCAACTTATGTCTTCTTTATTGCTTTTATTTCCATCTTTTTCTTGTGCTTCAGCTATGTTGGAATATCCAGGACCTGCTGTGTTGTGACAGCTGTGCCCTAGTGGTGATTTCTCGCCCAGGCTTTTATTGATTATGTTTTCACACTGGGCTCTATTCATACTGGTTTGGAGTACTTATTTCTGGGTTTGTCTTGGTCATGTGGGTAGGTTTTTTTTTTTTTTTTTTCTTGGTTTCCTTTACCTCTCTGGATATTCAGAGAGCATGCTGGATTAATTTTGCCTGTTTTACAGGCCTAATTTACTGGTATGTTCATGGGGATGAGGATGTGTTGGGCAATCAAGGTGACGTTTACTTGTGTAGGAGACTGGGGAGAGATAGTACAAAGGACTCATAAGAGGAGTGGTAAAAGCCCTAATACTCTGTTGAAACACTAAAGGAAACTCATGAATTTGATCTGAGGTAATAGTGAGTGGATGAAGTTCACAGGTAGCCTGCTTGGTCCCTGGCAGGCATTGCCTCTGGCAGGGCAGGGGGGTCTGCAAGGGTTTGGGTTACATAATATTAAATTAGAATCACTTCTATTTCTATTCAGTAAAATTCACCAAAAAATCCAAGGGTTACCTGATTGCTGTATTCTAAAACACTGTTCTTTGTTATTGTTCTAATGTTTTTAATCCTACAATTTATTATTCAGTTATATTTCACATATAAAGATATTTGTTAAGTTTGTATGGTTCTAAATGCATTAGTCAGAGTTGCTTGTTGTATTGTTTTTGTTTTATGTGCTTACATTTATTACTCTAGCATTACTCCCTTTTATCTTCAATATTACTTAATATAATTTCTGTTTTCTGCATATGTATACTGTACATATGTGTATACATAATTGTTTCTGATGCATATCTTGCTTCCAATTAATCATTTAGGAGAGAAAGAGAAAGAATGGCATATGTTTGTACTTTTTTCAGTTTGAATAACTACTGTGGACTTTTCATCATATATATACATAGTGTTTTCAGTTCTAAAATTAGTTATTACACTCATTGTGTTCCTAGAGACTTATTCCTTGTAGTGCAGATAATTTTTAAACTTCCAATGTTCAAAATCACATGCTATTAAAGTTGAATATTTTAATTATCTAGTATCTATTAAAAATGGGTTTGTTTTCATGTATTATTCCAAACCTGTGAGGTTATACAGTTTCCCTTATAATATCTTCAAGTCCTAGTATTATTCTTTTATGAATAGAATGATGAAATGTTATACAATGTATTGATAGTTAAAATGTCTAATCAGTTTGCTTTTCTGCTTTGGCCTTCTTCCAGTTCAAATATTTATGATTCCTTTGTTTTCTATTCTTGGAGTCATTTTTTTATATTGTTAAGTAGCTGGGTGTAGTACATGATTGATGTTAGTTTCCATTCAATTATTTGCATGTATATGTCTTTCTCAAAAGTGAGAGCACAGAAACCTGAGTTGTAATATATACAACTCTACTTGGGGTTGTACAATTTTAGGTTTGCTTAGCATACAGGTGAGTTTATGGATGACTTTCCTGATGGAAAAGGGTGCTCATGGATTTATTTCTGGCTCACTTTTAGAGCGACAAATAAAACTTTATGCACGAACTTTCTAGGGAAAGCTTCTCCTTATAGACTCTAAAGTGTGTATGAGTGAGGGTTGCTGTTTCTGTCTTCATGCCCCATGAGACTGAGTAAACAAAACTAGACACTTAACAAATGCTCTCAAGGTAAAAGAGCAGCCAGCAATACTTTTACCTTCTGGGATCCCTGCCAGTACTTCATTCCCAGTGATGGGGGAGGGAGTTAAACAGCAGCACTTAGCACTTTCCCTGGCTTTAGCCCCTGTTTACACTGTTGAGTGACTAAATTCTCACTGTTTCTTTAATTGAATAATAAAATACCCAGTTGGTCCTTGCAGTCACAAACTCAGGTCATTTCTGGAAAAGTGACACTCTGAAGACCCTCAGAATAGCCCACAGAAGAGAAAACCTGAAAATCCCACGGAGCACTGTTGGGAGGTAGTAGCAAAGATTCTGGAGAGATTCCCCCCACCCCACCCCCTGTCTGAAGTTGCCAAGATGTTCCTTGCAAGTACTTCAGAAGTGATAGCAGAGACTACTGGGTACCTCATCGAAAGGGGGAATTTTGAAGTACTTGTAGAAGGGATGGGTATGCTTGATGGAAGCTAAATTAGTGTTTTAATACACATCTAATTTCTAGGAAAGAACATTGATCTCTCCAGCTAGTAGTTTTCCCACTCAGCATCTGGTGAACTCCAACAGAGAAGTGACATAACACTTTGCCATAAGCTAGGGTTCAATTCCCAAGCCACTACTTAGAGTCATTCATAAGCAGACAAAAACGAGAGCCAGAGGTCCCTACACTCAACTGCTCACTCCAGCTACTAAGCACTCTGAAGATAAAGGCATTTTATGGGTGTTTAAGTAAAATCAGTCTAAAGCATAAAAATAAATAACAACAAAACCCACCGAGATACATCCACTTAAGGAATGGAGTAGTGGGACTTGCATGCTTCCTTATAATTTAAAATAATGTTGTCTGTCTTAGCCAGATATTAACACACCTGGACTAATTGTAAATGTTTTGATCTAAGTGTCTTTTCATGATGTTATAAAGATATTTATGTGTGATTATGTTTTGTGCAGTTCTTCATTAGATAAGAACAACAGTGAAATCCCAAATATATATCAACAAAACAAATAATTACTCTCTAACATTTTAATGACTCTTGTAGCAATTACAAAATTTTATGAATTACAAACAACACCCAATGAGAGGGTGTAAAATCATCAGAGGATAGAGCATGATTAACGTTTGAAGAGCAAATTATATTCCAGAGATTTCGGCTCGGATAAAAAGTGAATTATTTGCTTGCCATTCAGTTAAATAACGATATTTTAGAATTATCTCCTGAAATACATGGAAGGATTGAAAGCTGGAGTCTGGAGAGATGGCTCAGTGGTTAAGAGAACTTGGCACTCTTGATCAGTATCTACAGCCCAGTCTTATCTTCCAAAGTATGCAACTGCCTGTAGCTCCAACTCTAGGTGATCTGACATCCTCATATTGTATCTGTGGGCACAATACATACACACACACACACACACACACACACACACACACATACACACACACACATACACATACACACACACAAACACACAC
>NC_034593.1:38883618-38885811 GCF_900095145.1 Mus pahari
CACACAAACACACACACAAACACACATACACACAAACACACATACACACAAACACACACATACACACACACACACAATTAAAGTAATTGTTTGAAAAATAATTCATTATTAATGAGGTGACTTTTGAGTCAATCGCAAATTTTAAACTATTTAATTATACAAAATTATAATGAGAGGGATTCACAAATTTATCACCAGAAACTCTCCATTACTAGAGGATCTTATATTAAGTATACTATGGCAGGAAATGTCAAGAACAATGAGGTACACAGAAGAATAAACAAAAATGTAAGTGTTTTATGATATTGAACAGAAAAGTATCAAATTATAATTTTGTTTTTAAAGCTAATCCCAACATTAGACCTCTATCCAGATTCTCTTTAAAAGTCAGTTTTGAAATAATAATAATAAAAAAAAAAACCTTTGCATTTTGCTCAATCTCTCCATATTCAGCATACTTTGAAAAATAGAAGGAAGCATTTTCTAGACTTAACAAATCAGCTGCAAGAATAACTCCCAGGACTATAGCACCATGCACAAAACATCCATAAGTCTAAGTCAGACCACATCCAAAGATAGAAAGGATTTGGCCATGGAGTACCACCCCTAGTAGTGGATGAATTAGAAGCTATTAGCTTCTTGATATGAAAATTTCACAGCCTAGCCTCTAGTTAGGCTCATAGAAGATCACATACTCAAGATTATCTGAACAGTATAAATTGGTCTTTAAGGGTTTTAAATAGGGCATAAAGTTGTATGGATAGGATAACATGGATGTGGGAAGAGTTTGGTGAAGTGAAAAATCATAGACTTGTCATGCAAATTTTTCAAAAAGCTGTATTTTATAAGTTGTAATACAAAAAGAAAAGAAAAAAATAAGAGAAGTTATTTGGTTAGTATATACCTTACTTTCATTTGTGAACCCGTGGGAAATGGTAACCATTAAAATGCTGGACAGTTGGGCACAGAAAAATCAAAGACTGCTACAGTTAAAGTAGATACAAAGATATTAGGAAGGGAATCTATATCAAGAAGTCTGCCTGAAAACCATATTTAAGATATTAAGTATCATTCTTAAGGCCAGAGGTAATATTTTCAAATATTTTGAAGTTTAAAAAAGAAAAGGCATAATTTATAAGTTATCCAATATAAAATCTAAATTATTTACAGAAAACTGAAAGCTTAAGTGGGTAAAATAATAATAAATAATTTATATATATCAGTAAAGTAAATTATATATTAAAATCAAAGACATACATAGTAGCACAACACATGCACAGGAAAACAGGGATATGGAAAAAATGAGAAAATGAAAAATAATTGTACATGAATGATTTGAAAAGATAACAATAACTAAAATGCAGTAGAATGTGAATTCGTGTCTGAAATTCTCTTAGGAAAACATACAGCACAAATATTCAGCATATTGATAGAGAATATGCTGTTTCAGTAATGTGGTGGTTTTAGGTTCTTCTAAAAAGTTGCATGACTTCTTTAGGCCTGGGTTGTTGTCTGTTTCCAGGACCAGGAATTGTCTCTGTTGGTCTTACATCCTATTAGAGGTTGCCACTACTGCCATGTTAAGGTTATTATTCCTTGTTTATTGTGATTCATAGTCAGCACAGCTGGATGGGTACATTAGTTGCCTCCTCCATTAGAATTTCCTTGGTAGACCCGGGTGTGGTGGCACACTCCTTTAATCTCAGCACTTGGGAGGCAGAGGCATGCTGATTTCTGAGTTTGAGGCCAGCCTGGTCTACAAAGTGAGTTCCAGGACAGTCAGGGTTATACAGAGAAACCCTGTCTCGAAAAACAAAACAAACAAACAAACAAAAAAAGCAAAAACAAAAACAAAATCAAAAACAAACAAACAAAAAACAAAACAAAACAAAAGAATTTCCTTGGTACCGTCTAATATGGTCACTGGTCCTCAAGGAGGAGGTATTCAGGTCAGATCTAGGCAGCAATATTTGGGCCCAGTTCCGAAAGCAAAGAGTATCTTTATCAATAGTGTATTTGAATTTTTCTTAGAGGGTCTTTGGCATTTGAATGGAACATTTTCTCTACAGATGAGAAAATTTAAATTAAATTATGTATGTATATTTGTACATACACTTACTTGCATTCTGTTTGGACTGTGTGTGTGTGTGTGTGTGTGTGTGTGTGTTTGTGTGTGTGTGTGTGTGTGTGTGT
>NC_034593.1:38885921-38887437 GCF_900095145.1 Mus pahari
TGTGTGTGTGTGTGTGTGTGTGTGTGTGTGTGTGTTTTAATGACCTTTTGGATATCTTTGCTCTTAGTTTACCCTCATCTTTTCTGTTTTTTATCTGCCTCAATTCGTTGTAACTATATCCCTTCTACTTCTCACTACCCCATTCAAATAACTTGTACTATTCTCTTCCTTATTGACTCCACATTTTACCCCAGAAATGATCCCTTTATACTGCCTGGTTTATGCAGTTATACCAGGATATTCACTCATCTATGAGGATTTAGAGCAAAGTGCCTCCACATATAGAGAAAAAAAGAGGCAAGCACATACTGATACCTACAGATAAGTACAGTCCTCATTCCTTATCAAAACAAACAAAAACAAAACAAAACAAAACAAAAACTTCTCTTTGCAAATCAAACAGTTATAGCAAATCAAAACTAATCAAAATGAAGAACTATGGAACACATTCCCAGTGGAAACATCTACAAAACAATTCTACTATCCAAGGCTCAAATAATATTCTGGAAGAGAAATATTCTGTCTATGTGGCAAAGCACTCTCCATAATGATAGTCCTGGACTAACTGTCTGAAATTATAAGCAAGCCTTTGGTTAAATACATTCTTCATAGTCTTAGTTATGGTATCTCAATTCAGCAATAGAGCAGTAATGAAGACAGGAATTCTAGATGGACAGGAGCCATCACAAGGCTTTGAGGCACTAAACCTAGGTCCTTTCCAAGAGGAACAAGAACTCTTAACCAGTGATCCATCTCACAAGGCCATGTTTCTCCTTACATAACACATTATTTGTTAGCAATATTACAATAAGAAATCCATACTTCTATTCTTTCCAACTGGTGTGAGTTACTTTTCTATCTAAATTTTCAGAACAAGTTTATGTTGATGTCTCCACGTAGGGTAAATTAATGGTCTCTATGTTAATATCAATATACTATGAACTTTTCTAAACTGATCTCTTCAGAGATTCTCAAATTAATGTACATGTGACCAAGTGAATACTAAATATAATCATATTGTGTTGTTCACATTCATATCAAGATTTACTAATAAATGCTTAGATTATTCATTTACTTATACATACATAATGACCACCTGTGAAAAACTAGGTGTGTTGTACGTGTTATCTGGATGGCTGTGTGTTGGCCTGATGCTCTATAGAATAAAAAATGTTACCTAAATTATAAAGAAAATTGAATATGTAAATGGAAATATTTACAAAGTGTAAAGGGAAGGTTGAGCATGATTTAAACACAGTTTGGAAAAGATTTCAATTGAAATACATGAAACAAAAGAACTCTGGTGTTTCAACAAAAACTTAATGTGTGGGTATGTATGTATATATCACATATACAAATATGTACACATATTTCTCAGAGACAAATGAGAAATATATACATAAAACTTCCAAAGTGTGAGCCCATTAGAACATATGGGTCGGGAAGGGGAGCCATCTTTGCTCCAGTGCACTGCCGGGGAGAGCGGACTGCTGAGGAGGGACCCGGGTCTGGTCCC
>NC_034593.1:38887448-38900960 GCF_900095145.1 Mus pahari
AGTGGGTGGGTAGGGGAACAGAGGTGGGGGGAGGGGTATGGGAAACTTTCAGGATAGCATTTGAAATGTAAATAAAGAAAATAATAATAATAATAATAAAAAAGAACATATGTGTCTAAAACAGGAAAATTTAATAAACATCTAAAAAATTCAGGAGTAGATCTCATGCATCATGATCCAAAGCAGTGTCTCCAGGGAAACCCACTGACCCACACAGCCAGGAAATTAGCTGATTGATTTTCACTTCTCTTCCCATCTTCTGATTTCAATTCCCCAGACTTATTTTCACTTAGGTAGCAGACCATATTCTAGAGCCATTCATTCCTCTGTGCCTCCAATTCAAAGAGACTACACAAAGGTTCCCTAGACCTTTTCTTTCTCACCTAATCCCTTTCTCTCCCAGCGGACATTTCAAACACACTCTGCATGGAAAGCAGTTGGACACCTGACCAGAGAATCAGATCCTGACACCCAGCTGTCATGAGCTGCTTGATACTCCCCCCCCACCCCCAGAGAACCATTGTCCCTCCAAATTCACTAGGCCTGTAGTACCAGAAACATTCAAATTAGATCCCTTCCCTCCACCCCTTACAATGGGGCATGCCCAGGTGCCCTGAGATGCATGCTGTCCCACAGCCTCTACAAATCCTATTACCTGGCCGCATCTCTGCCAACTTTTTTTTTTAATTAGATATTTTCTTTATTTACATTTCTGATGCTATCCCCTTTCCTGGTTTCCCCTCTAATCCCTCTATCCCATCCCCTATCCTCCTGCTTATATGAGGGTGTTCTCCGACCCACTCCTGCCTCCCTGCCCTGGCATTCTCCTATACTGGGGCATTGAGCCTTAGGGCCAAAGCACCAGTACCATCCAAGTTATACACTTCAGCCCACCCCGTAATATCCTGCCCACCATATCCCCTGGGGCATTGCCAGCTGCTCTGAGAGTTGCACTGCCCACTCAATATCCCGCCCAACATTGTTCCTCACAGGAGGCCAGCCCTCCATAAATATCCAGGTTAGATCTATCTTCCATATCCTTGCTAGACTGGGAACATCCAGGGACAACCAAATAGCTAAAGGCCAGAAGAACATTATCAACAAAGCCAGGTAAATATGCCACCTATAGAGCACAGTTATCCCACACAGCAAGCCCTGGATAGTCTCACACAACCAAAGTACAAGAAAATAACTTTAAATCCAGTATTATAATGATGATAAAGGCTTTTAAATATGGGAAACAAATAAATCCATTAAAGAAATACAGAAAAGCACAATCAAACAGGTGAAAGAAACAAGTAAAACTGTTCAAGATCTGATAATGGAAATAGAAACAACAAAGAAAACACAAACTAAAGGAATCCTGAAGATGGAAAACTGGGGAGGAGAAGAGGAACAACAGACACAGCAGCACCCAAAGAATCAGAACACAGAAGATAAGATTAAAGAAATTGATTAAAGAAAATGTTAAATCCAAAAAATCCTGACCAAAAAGTCCACAAAATCTTAGTTACTATGAAAAGATATAATCTAAGAATAATATAATCAAAAGAGGGTAGAGAATCTTAGCTCCAAGTACTAGGAAATGTTTCAACAAAAACACAGAAGAAAAATTTTCAAACACAAAGAAAGAGATGCCTATAAACATACAAAAAGTCTATAGAACACCAAGTACAGTGGACCAAAAAGGAAAATCCTCCCACCATATAATAATGAAAACACAAAATTTACAGAGAAAAGAAAGAATATTAAAAGCTGTTAGGAAAAATAAAAGCCAAGTACCGTATACATTTTTACCTATTAGAATTACATATGATTTCAACAGACAATCTAAAAGCTATAAGGACTCTGAACTGATCGATGTCTTACAGCCTCCAAGAAAGCACAGATGCCAACCAAGACAACTATGCCCAGAAAATTTTTCAAACATCATAGATGGAAAAAAACAGATACTCCAAGACAAAGAAAACAAATTTAAATTATATCTATCCACAAATGCAGCCCTATGTTAAACACCAGAAGATTAACTACACACACACACACACACACACACACACACACACACACACACACACATACACACACACACCACAGGAAATAAATAATTCCATATCAGAAAAAAAGCAAAATAGGGGAAACGCACACCCAAATACACATACTAACACCACTAACATCTAAATAACAGGAATTAAATAATCATTGGTTATTATTAGTTCTAAGCATCAATGGAATCAGTTCCCCAAGAAAAAGATACTGTAGAACAGGATCTATGTGAAAACTAGATCTACCATTCCACTACAAACAAGAAACACACCTCAGCAACTATTATAGACATTGCCTTGGAGTAAAGGGCTAGAAAAAGTATTCCAAGCCAATGAACCCAAGAAGCAACTTGTGTAGCCATTCTAATATCAAATAATCCAAAGAGATGGGGAGGGACACTTTATAGTCATCAAAGGAAACTCCAACAAAAGGTGTCTCAATTGTCAAAAACCCAAATTCAAGGTCACCCACATTTGTAAAAAGAAATAATGCTAAAGCTTAAATCACAATCAAACCCCAAAATTTAATAGTGGGAGTCTTAAACTCCCCACTCTCACCAATGGACAAAGTCATTGAGAAAGCAAAGAAACAGAGAAATATTAAAACTAGCAGAGCTTATGCATCAAATAGATATAACATATCTATAGACATTACATCCAAATACAAAACAACCATGCCTTCTTCTCAGCCTCTCATGGAAATTAAAGGCTTTGAATAATTCAATGAAAATGAAGGCACAACATACCCGAACTGAAGGGACACAATGCAGGCAGTACTAAGAGGAAAGATCATATCACTAAATACTATCATAAAGAAACTGGGGAGTTCTCATATTACTAGAAATTTAAAAGTATACTTGTAAGCTCTAGGGTAAACAAAACAAAACAAAACAACAACAACAACAACAACAAAGAAAAACAAAGAAGAAGCAAAGATATACAAAGGTATAGACTTAAGGAAATAATCAAACTTAGGGTTGAAACCAATGAGTTAGAAACAAAGAAAACAATATAAATAAATCAAAAACCTAAGAGTTGGTTCTTTGAGAAAATCAACAAGAGAGATAAGCCCTTAACCAAATTAACTAAAAGGCAGAGAAAGACAGCATTTAGATTAACATCAGAAAAGAAAAGGGTGACGTAACAATAGACACTGAGGATATAAGAATCATTAGATCTTACTTGAAAAGCCTATACTCCACAAAACTGGAAAATGGATAATTTTCTCGACAGAAACCAATTTATTAAAGTTAAACTATCTAAATAGCCTTATAACCTCTTGGGAAATAGAAGCAGTCCTTACAAGTCTTGAAGTGGAAACTTAAGTCTCTTTGGAAAGTCAGTTGTATTGGATGATGTTTTTCTAGGGTAAAAATGTGAAGGAGTGTTTTCCTGAAGCAGACACAGGTAACATGAAGGAACATTTTGCTGAAACAAAGGTGAAAGGCTCTTCTGATAAAGCAACCTTGTGAAAGAACACATGATGAAGGATTCTTCAATAACAGCACACATGTATTAGTCTGCCTTACCTTGCATAGTTGACCTCAATTTGTCTGGACTCCATAGAGAAAAAAATTATGGTTGTATATCATGGTTTCTTGCCTCTTCCCTGGACATGAGCTGATTGACAGAGTGATGTCAAACAAGAAAGATGCACATGCTGATGGAGGACATAGGATGTTTGGAGAGAGTATAAATAGGACTCAACAGAAAATGATGGAGGATAGGGTAGGCTTGCTTAAAGAGATAGCTGTACAATGCTTGTTGGCCTTGCATCTTTGTTGATCTTGGTTTCATTGAGAATGGCACAGCTGAGAACTTCTGGCATTCTTGTGAGTTCTTCCTGCTGATTAGTGCCAAGGATAAGGACTGGCTGTCTCTGCTAAGTCATGCCACCACTGATGCTAACCCAACAAAATTAAACTGGACTGTATATATTTCTATGAAGTGTTTGCAAGTGGATCAAGTTGCCTTTGTAGACCTGTAAACTGAACTGAAATAAATTTTCCAGACAACACAAATGGAGTTGCTACAAAGAACCATGTTTAAACATGTCCACTTCAACATATTTCTTTTCTACTACCTCTTGAGGATGGTCTGCTAAAAGTGAGGTTAAATTCTTCAAGAACAATCATTAAGAGTAGACATTGAAAAAATTAAAGTTACAAAGTCTCCCATCTGAAAAAAGCCCAGGGCCAGATGGTTTTAGTACAGAAATCTACCAGAACATCAAAGAAGAGCTAATGCCCATACTCCTCAAACTATTCCACAAAATAGGAACAGAAAGAACATTGTGAAACTCATTCTATGATGCCACATCACTCTTATAACTAAACAACACTAAAATTCAACAAAGAAAAGAATTTCAGATCAATTTCACTCATGGACATTGATACAAAAATACTCAATAAAATACTTGCAAACCCAATCCAGGAACACCTCAAAAACATCGTATATGTGACCAAGTAGGCTTCATCCCAGAGATACAGTGATGTTTCAATACACTAAAATCCATCAGTGTAATCCACATCAACAAACTGAAAGAAAAAAAATTAAATGATCATCTCATTAGATGCTGAAAAATGAAAAAGTCTTTGACACCACTTTATGTAAAAGTATTAGATCTCTTTAAGCTCTCACCTTTCTTACTCTCATCTCATTACCTCCTTCTCTCTCTCCCTTACCCCTCCCTTCTCCACATGGATGTGGCCATGGTCAGCTTCTCTCCCTCTTTCTACCTACTCTTTTTCTCCCTGCCTTTCTACAATAAAGCCCTAAAACTATTTAAAAAAAAGTCTTGGAGAAATCCAAAACGCATAATAAAACCAATATACAGGAAGCCAATAATAGCCAACATCAAATTAAATGAAGAGAAAATTTAAAAAAATTTCACTAAAATTGGGGTCAAGAAAGGCTGTTCACTCTCTCCCCATCTATTCCACATACTACTTGAAGTTCTGGGTAGAGCAATAAAACAACTAAAGGAGATCAAGGGGATACAAAGGAGAAAGGAATAAATCACAGTATTGCTATTTGTAGATTATATGATTGTATATATAAATAATCCCCAAAAAAATCTACCTACAGCTGATAAACATCTTCAGCAAAGTGTTGGATAAAAAATAAATTAAAAAAAAAAAAAAACCTCAATAGCACTCCTTTACACAAACAATATACAGGCTGAGAATGAAATTAAGGAATATTCCTAATATTGATGAATTTATCCCCTGGTCATGGATCAGTAGGAATTACCATAGTAAAAATGGACATCTTACCAAAAGCAATATACAAATTCAATACAATTCTCATCAAAATTCCAATACAAGACTTTATAGAATTTGAAAGAGCAATTCTCAACAAAATATAGAAAAACAAAAAACCTGTGATAAAGAATCCTAAAACCCAGCTAAAACAAACATGTATCTTGGAGGTATCAACATCCCTGATTTCAAGCTATACTACAGAGCAACATCAGTTAACAACTACATGCTTTGCCATAAAAACAGATAGGTGGATGAATGGAATAGACTCAAAGACACAAAATTTAACCCACAAAGCTATGGACACTTAATATTTGATATGAATCCAGAATCATACAATGAGATAATGAAAGCTTCTTCAACAAATGGTGTTGGTATAACTGGATGTCTGCATGTAGATGAATGTCTATAACACTGGACAAAACTCAAGCCCAAATGGATCAAAGATCTGAACATAAAACCAGACATACTTGCCATGGACAGGACTCAATCAGACCTTCAACCCCGTGAGAAATACACACTGGAAAAAAACATACCTTCCACGCGTATGCAAACTGGATGGATGCATGTAGAAGAACACAAGTAGATCCATTTTTATCATTCTACACATAATCTAAGTCTACATGAATCAAGGACTATAACATAAGACCAGATATCCTGAGTCTGATAGAGGAGAGAGTGCAACTCATTGTACTCTTTGACATAGGAAGACTTTCTAAACAATATCGGGAGCACAGGGCCCCCAAACTAATTAATAAATGGGTCCTCATTAATCTTAAGAGCATATCTGTAAGACAGAAGACATTATCATTCAGACAAAGAAGCAGTGTATAGAATGGGAAAAGATGTTTTACCAACTACACAGTGATAGAAGGCAAATATTTAAAAAGTATAAAGAACTAAAAATATGGACATCAAGTAAACAACACATTTTTTTTTAAAATGGGATACTAATCCGAACACAGTATTTTTGAAAGATGAAACACAAATAGCTGAGATGCACTTAGTCCTCAGGAAAATGGACATCAAAACTACTTTGATATTTCATTTTGCATCTGTCTGAATGGCCAAGATCAATAAATCAAATGACAGCTTATTCTGGAAAGAATGTGGAGTAAGGAGAATATAAATCCATTTCTAATAGGAGTACAAATATGTACAACCAATATGAAAATCACTGTGGCTCTTTCTCAAATAGCTCGGAATCAATCTACCTCAATATCCAGTGGTATATATACAACTCTTGGACATATA
Source organism: Mus pahari (assembly GCF_900095145.1). NCBI lineage: Eukaryota > Metazoa > Chordata > Mammalia > Rodentia > Muridae > Mus > Mus pahari. The sequence continues at coordinate 38,894,005 of NC_034593.1, forward strand.
TATATATATATATATATATATATATATATATATATATATATATATATATATATGAATATTTTCTCAACTATGCTCACTGCTGCTCTCTTCATAGCAGCCAGAAATTAAAACCAGACTGTCATCATTAATAAAGAAAAATTGTGGAAGTTATACAATGGCTATTACTCAACTGTGAAATAGCAAAATTTTTACATTAGTAGATGGACCTAGGGAAATCATTCTGAGTGAGGTATCCCAGATCCAAAAAGACAAATACTGTATATATTCACTTAAATGTGGATGTTGGCGGTATTTGATAAGCAGGCTATAATACACATAACCCCAGAAGTTAGGGAAAGTGTAGGAAATGGCAGGAGAATCAGACCACATTAGGAATGGGAAATAGAACAGACAGCTATGGATGTATGGATGGGGTAATGGGATAAGAGGAAAAAATAGGGATAGGAATAAAAGATTTATTTATTCTAGCTAGGACATATAAAAGACATAAAATCTTGGTATTTTGTGTATAAGCTATAAGCCTAGATTGGGCATGTTGTGTTAATCTAATTTATATCCCATCCATATGGTCCTTGTTACTTGTCATTTTAGTCTCACTTTGTTATTTCAGTTCCATCAGCCTGTCCTCAGAGTCCATGTCTCCGGATCAGGTGCCCATCTCCTTTCATGGCTGCATCATCCTCTATCTCCTCCCTCCTTCTCTTCCTTCCCTCTCTTGAGACTCCTCACTTGAATGAACTTCAAGTTCTGCCTTTCTCTCTCCAGTGCACAAGCATAGGCTCTAACTTTCCATTATCCAATTAACTTTAAATTGGGAAGCAGTGTTTACATGACAAATGGAGCTACATGTGAGAATGCTCTCACTTGGGGCAACCAGATCTTAGGGTTCCTAATTTACCATTTGTATATGTAGCTGCAACAGACCAACCCCAACAGAGGCAGAGGGAAGAAACTGACTGTGAACGAAACAAAGGAAGGGACAGCTATAACTAAGGTTCATTTACAGTCTTTTCTAGAAACCTAATATAAACGTAGAACTTTTGAATCTCTTGCTTAAACCTCCTGTGTGTTGGGTATATACATATGCACTATGTCTGGACTTGGCAGTGTTGGTGATTCAATTTAGAGTTTTATGTCTGTCATGTAAGCATTCTATTAACTGAGCTATATCCCTAGCCCCATACCTTGTGATCTTTTTTTTTGCCATTATTTTCTCTTCTTTGAATAAAAAATTTCCATTAATTTCTACTAGCTTAGTGGCTTCTACCATGCATCATATAAATCCTCAAAATGTTAAGAGTGGTCTCCTGGCTATGCTACTTGGTAATGACTCCTCTCCTAATCATCCTTTTTCTCATACCCATAAGTTCTCAAATGGTCATAACTGCAATTTAATTGCTTGTTTACTTCATTATTATGGAAAATAGTTATTAACATATCTTTCACGTCGCTAACTTACTGATAATGCTTTTCCTTCTCATATAGAGACCTGGTTGGTTTCTCTCCAAGGAGCCAACTTCCACCTCACTATACATCCATGGATCATAGAATTAGTGGATAAAGCCTCCCTGGAAGTAGAGAAATGTACATTGTTAGTGTTTAATAATTGAGGCAAGAGAAGTAGAATCCTTGTCTCCTTGGCAGTTTTGTGTGACTTATCTCTGTCCTGTTTCATGAAAGGGGTGAATATAAAGAAGAAATCTGGAGAAAACAAGGCTTAAATTTTGGAGCACTTCTTCAATTCTGACAGAACAGTCAGTGTATTTAAAATATACTCAGAAACCTTCCTAAGCATGTCATGGAGAGAAAAAAAAAAAGTAATTTTTAATAAAAGAGTTAGATTAACTGTCTTTCCTTAAGATAGAACTCTACAATCTTATAGTTCATATCAATACAGTTACTTTAGCTTCTTTACACATCAGTAATTGTTTCCATTAAGATGCTGGCGTACTGAGTGCTCTGATTAAACACTCACGGTGCATTAAACAATTATGAGATATACAACTCCACTCTGGATGTATTTAATTGCTTTTGGCAAGCCTTAGTTAAAAACAAATACACGCTTTTAAATACAGTAGTAATAAAATTAACAAACATATTACGGAGCCAAATTTATAGAGGAAATAATTGGTAATCAGAATTCAGTAGAAGCAAACGGGTAACATAACAGCCCTTTATCTTGCAAAAATCTTTGTCGCTACCAATCAAAAGTAAAAGTGGGAAAGCTTTGATGAACCCAGTTGGTGCAATGCATGGATCAAAGTGTCAGACAGATAGGATCAAAGGGAATGTGATGAAGTGGTAATGTTGTGCACCAGATTTGAAACTGTGGCAATGATGACTGGTTCTCACACACTGGAACAGGGAAGCTTTGATTAGCCGACCTTGTTTGTACTGTGCAGGCATCAAAGTGGCAAATGCCTTACCAAATGGGGCAGAAGGCAATGGCTAATGGACCATCAGCACTCACTAGAATTTCAAGACTGAAGTAATGGAAGCCAATGCATGCATCCCATCTGCCACCTAGGAAAAGAAAGAAAACAGGAGAAAGAACAGTTTAATCCCTGGAAAGTTAGCTGATTATGACACCCCTAAATGATAAAATACCATTATATATGTTGCATGGACCATGAAAATTAAATCACATTTATTTTTTAAAACATAACACTATGGTCAATAGCCCCTCAACGTTCTTCCTGGATCCTCACTTATTCTGTATATTTGTCTCAGATTTTTTTTTCCAAAAGCGGATTATCTTTGGATTTTAAGCTATGTAAATCTGTGTGTGCAAAGAGTATTTCTCTGTGTGTGTTTTCATTTGTGAGTCTACTGCCTAAACCCGAACCTGTTAATTTTGAGTAGATATTCAATTGTGTTTTTGGGGTATTGAAACTTATAAGAAATCAATTTCATTTTAAAGTTCATCTTAAGACACCTGTTGTGCTCATTTGATTCGATTATATTTCTCTTTTTTCAGCACTTAACAGAAAATGTATTGTTCAAATATTAACCCACCAGAATAAAATATTTTAGCCCAGTATTATCATAATGCTTCACTTGAAATATAGAAATAATTCAGTTGTATTAACAGGAAAATAAAATTAAATATCTTACATGCCACTAATATATGTTACTATCTACAAAATGCCATCCCTTTTTCTACAGGATTCTTTTTCGCCCTAAAGCTTCTTGATTCAACAAGCTCACAGTGTACTTGGACGCTCCCTCTGTTCCGCAGCTCTTCAAGAAGAGTAGACATTGATCAGGGATACTACTTTACAAGGAAGGATCTTGCCCAACAGAGTATTGGCAGACACTGCCAAGGTGAAATTACCAAATACGTTTAGAATCTTTGGTTCCCACACTTCTATTTTTGCCATCCATGGTTTTCAATGTGTGAATGCTTATGTTTGTGTTGAGTATACGTGCATGCTCATGTGTGTTAAGAATTCACGCACAAATGTGTGCACACAGACTTAGAGATCTGAGGCAAATCTCAGGAGTTAAACCTCAAGGACCATACACATGGTTTCTGTAAGAAAAATCTCTGAATTGTCATTTTCATCGGAAGTCAAGTAGTCAAGTGCAGGGATCTGTCTATCTTTACTTTCTCAGCTGTGACATTAAAATGTGCATTTAATATATATATATATATATATATATATATATATATATATATAATATATAATAATATATATATATGTGTGTGTGTGTGTGTGTGTGTGTGTATGTGTGTGTGTACATATATGTGTGTATATATATGAAAAAGAAAAACAACCTCTGGACTTCTTCACTCTTCAGGTTTTCAGAGCAGTAACCCTGATGACTGAATCATCTCCCTAGGTTTCTTCATCCACTTCAAAATAAATGTGATCCAGGTAGAGACTCTTCTCAGACAATGACCATATCATGGAACAGATAGAAATTTGATGTAAGTCCCATGTACCAAGCCAGGTGACCCTTAACTGAGCCTGTCAGAGCCTTGACTTATTCAGTGAAAAAGGGATATGTATTTGGTGTTAGTTATCATTTGGACAACAGCTTTCTAAAACGGCAGCATGTTTACCAGTGTACAGAGAGTAATGTTGATAAATTAAGGATCTCTATTTTAGTAAATGGCTTGTAACTTTAGGCAGAAAATAGAATTGTTCCCAAGTACTAGGACTCCCTCTTTAATGACCTTGCTTTTCTGTTTTACCCAAAAGGGCTTTGCATAGCTTACTGACTTGAGAGCCCTCTGTAGAATTCTTTTCATATGTTCTCACAAGAGTAGCAGGAGGTGGAAGCAGCCACTGATGGTATTCTTGAAAACTGATACCCAGGGAGCCCTGGGAATGCTATGTATGTCTCTGTGTCTTTGAGAAATCTGTGATTTGTATTTTTTAAATCAAATCCTTTTTTTCTTTTTGTTTTCATTTGTTTTTTATTTGTTTGTTTTTGTTTTTGTTTTTGTTTTCAATTTTTGTTAGGTATTTACTTCATTTACATTTCAAATGCTATCCTGAAAGAGCCCTATACCCTCCTCCCCCTGCTCCCCTACCCACCCATTCCCACTTCTTGTCCCTGGTGTTTCCCTATACTGGGGCATATAAAGTTTGCAAGACCAAGGGCCTCTCTTCCCAATGATGGCTGACTAGGCCTTCTTCTGCTATATATGCAGCTAGAGACACGAGCTCTAGGGGTGCTGGTTAGTTCATACTGTTTGTCCACCTGTAGGGTTGCAGACCCCTTCAGAACCTTGGGTACTTTCCTTAGCATTTGTTTTGTTCTTATTGTACATCACACATTTTAAAAAAATGACTCAGAAAAGTTAGCTTTCCTCATTATACTTTTAGTTCTCGCATGCATAAACTCATACATGGGAACATGAAATAATTGACAAATTTACTATTTTTAAATATGCTGTTAGTGAGCTTTTAAAAGTAAGAAAAATTTAAACTTAAGAATGTGATTTTAGGCCAAGCGTGGTGGCACAGGCCTTTAATCCCAGCACTTGGGAGGCAGAAGCAAGCAGATTTCTGAGTTCGAGGCCAGCTTAGTTCCAGGACACCCAGGATTACACAGAGAAACTCATCTTAATACAAATCTAGCTTTAAAAAAAAAATGGGTGTGGTGACGCACGCCTTTAATCCCAGCACTTGGGAGGCAGAGGCAGGTGGATTACAANCTTAGTTCCAGGACACCCAGGATTGCACAGAGAAACCCTGTCTCGAAAAACCAGAAAAAAAAAAAAAAAAAAAAAAAAAAAGAAAAGAAAAGAAAGAAAAAAAGAATGTCATTTTAGGGAATATGAACTTACTCAAAAAATAGCTAGAGCTATTACTAAAAAGCATGTGTTTGACAATTAAAATAGATTTCAGAGGCATAAAGTCCAACTTTCAAATTTATTAAAAGGGAGAAAGCTCTGTGTGTGTGTGTGTGTGTGTGTGTGTGAGTGAGTATATGTTTGTGTTTGTGTTTCTTTATTTGAAATCAAAGCATTATACATTTTAACTCAGAACTTTGTAAATTTACAAGCATTTTGCTTGTTGAGACAGAATCACTAGAGTTTAAGGCCTGGCTTCATACTTACTTTACATCCCAGGATACTCTCAGTTTAGGAATAATACTGCCTAGGGACACCAAGAAGCTGAGTTTTGAGAAGTGTGCAACCATACCTAACAGGTTCATAAGTGTTAAAGCATAAAAATAAATAGTTTTAATATTTGAGTCACAAAGGAGCACATTCTATTCATCCATCTCTCAACATATTTAATGTGACTTAGAACATACTTTATAACAAAAGTGAACTGATACTTTTTTTTAATGTATTCACTTTCTAAAATTGAACTGTATATCTCTCTTTCCTGTTAGTTCTGATAAGCACAGGTAATATCCTTCAATGAGCTTTGACAATATAAGTGTCAATGCCCCTGTGACAGATAAATTCATGAGGAGAGTTGTCAGTTACTTGAATATATACAATCTTATGAATCACTCACACACATAACTATATCAGGAAGACCCCATCAAATCGAACCATACAGGAAGGTATTAATCGAGATTCCTTCAAGAGAAAAATATATAGTCAATTATAGTTCATTCTAACCCTTCCTAGATTAGTTATTAAATATTTAATATATGTCCTGAAAATTCTTAATGCATTTTCTAGTAAAGATAGCATATTTTATGTTTAGGAGTCACATAAGAGAAATCATAATTTTAATTTAAAATGAATGTGGTAACACTATGGAAGATGTAGTAAAATAGTATTAATTTAAATTATCAATTCCACAAGACCCTTATGTTTAAGTTAAAGAGCTCATCAACATCAGAAGGTGCATTTTTGATTGTTAAATTTATCATAAAGCAAATATGTTTGTTGGATTTGATTATACTTTATCTATTGCCCAATGGAAGTTTTATAGCTTCTTAACTGCTATGAAACAAAATTTGAGAAATTACTTCAAGACAGAAATTGAAGAAGACTTCAAAAGGTGGAACAATCTCCCATACACATGGATCAGTGGGATTAACACAGTGAAAATAGCCAACTTATCAAAAGCAATCTATACACTAAATTAATTCCCATCAAAATTCTAACATAATCTTTTTCAGACATGGAAAAGCAATTCTTTACTTCTTATGGAAAAACAAAACAAAACAACAACAAAACACAGGACAGTCAAAACAATTTTGGACAATAAGAAAAAAAGCTATAGGAACCACCATCCCTGACCTCAAGCTGTACTACAAAGCAATAGTGATAAAATTTACAAGGTACTGATACAGCGACAGACAGGATGATTGATGGAACAGAATTGAAGATGCAGTGTTCAGAAGTGGATTCTCAGAGTCATCTATTGGATGGAACACAGGGTCCCCAAAGGAGGAGCTAGAGAAAGAACCCAAGGAGCTGAAGGGGGATGCAACCCTGTAGGTGGAACAACAATATGAACTAACCAGTACCCCCAAAG
>NC_034593.1:38901965-38924866 GCF_900095145.1 Mus pahari
TGGCTGATTATGGGATGGACCCCTGGGTGGGGCAGTTTTTGGATGGTCCATCCTTTTGTCTCAGCTCCAAACTTTGTCTCTGTAACCCCTCCCATGGTAGTTTTGTTCCCAATTCTAAGAAGGGGCGAAGTCTCTCCTGTGGAGTTCCTATCCCCTTCAGTGCTCTCAATCCTTCTCCCAGCTCTTCCAAAAAAGTATCCGACCTCCATCCACTGTTTGGCTGTGAGTCTCTGCATCTGTTTCAGACAGCAGCTGGGTATAGTCTCTCAGGGGACAGTTATCCCAGACCTCTGTCTTCAGCATAACAGAATACCATTAGTAGTGTCAGGAATTGGTGCTTGCCCAAGGGATGGGTCTCAAATTGGTCTGGATATTTGTTGGTAACTCCTTCAGTCTCTGTGCTACATTTTTGTCCCTGAAATTCTTTTAGATGGGACAAATTTTGAGAAAATTTTGTAGGTGTGTTGGGGGCCTTATCACTCCAATTGGGACTCTGCTTGGCTAGAGGATGTGGACTTCTCAGGTTCAATGTCCCCACTGTTAGGTGTATTGGCTAAGATCAGCAACATTGACTCTTTGGAGCCTTCCCCATCACAGGTCTCTGGGACTTCTTAAAGATTCTTCTTATGTACCCTCCCCAAGTGACACCTCCCTGAAACTGCAGGTTTCATTCATTCTGCTGGCTCCCTGGCTCTTTTTTTTTTTTTTTTGTCTCTACCAACACTTGATCCTGACCCCTCATCCCTGTGCTCATCCCATCTTCTACCCAATTCCTGCCCTCTCTCTTAGATTCCTATGAATATTTTATTCTCCCTTCTATCTGAGATTCAAGGAGATATGCTTGGGTTTTCCTTCTTGTTTAACTTCCTTAGGTCATGGATATCCTGGATTTTATGGCTAATATCCACTTATCAGTGAGTACATACCATGTCTGTCCTTTTGGCTTTAGATTGTCTCAGAGTGATATTTTCTAGTTGCATCTATTTACCTGCAAAATTCACAATGTCCTTGAATTTAATAGTTGGATAGTATTCTCTTGTGTAAATAAACCGCATTTTCTGTATGCATTCTTCAGTTGGGGGACATCTGGATGGTTTCTAATTTCTGTCTATTACAAATAAAGCTGCTTTGAACATAGTGGAACACATGTATGGTGGAAGTCTTTTGGGTGTTTGCCCAGGAGTGGTATGGTTGGGTCTTCAGGGAGAACTATTCCAATATTCTGAGAAACCTCCAGATTGATTTCCAGAGTGGTTTACAAGTTTGCAATTCAACCAGCAATGAAGGAGTATTCCCCTTTCTCTACATCCTCACAGGCATGTACTGTCATTTGAGTTTTTGATCTTAGATATTCTGATTGGTTTAAAGTGGAATCACAGGGTCATTTTGATTTGCATTTCCTTGATGACAGGATGTTGAACATTTCTTTTAGTACTTCTTAGCCATTCAAGGTTCTCTGTTGAGAATTTTCTGTTTAGCTCTGTACCCCATAATTATTTGGGTTATTTTATTAATTAATTAATTGGATTCTAACTTCTTGAATTCTTTATGTATTTTGGATATTAGCCTTCTGTCAGATGTAGAGTTAATGAAAATATTTCCCTAATCTGTAGGCTGTCGTTTTGCCTTAATGATATTCTGTTATGCTGAAGACAGGGGTCTAGGATAGCTGTCCCCTGAGAGACTATACCCAGCTGCTGTCTGAAACAGATGCAGAGACTCACAGCCTAACAGTGGATGGAGGTCGGATACTTGTATGGAAGAGCTGGGAGAAGGATTGAGAGCACTGAAGGGGATAGGAACTCCACAGGAAGACCAACAAAGTGAACAGAGCCCTGAGAACTGTCAGAGACTGGGCCAGAAACCCAAGAGCACACACATGGCCCAGACTGAGGCCTGTGGTACATATGTAACAGATATGTAGCTGAATCTCCATGTGGGTCCCCCAACAACTGGGGCTGTGCTGTCCCTCAAGCTGTAGCCTGACTTTGAAATCTGTTCTGCAACAAGACTGCCTTGCTTTGCCTAAGTGAGAGAAGATACATGCACATAATCCTGCAGAGGCTTCATGTCCCAGAGTAGATGGATACCCAGGGGGGTTTCCCACCTTCTCAGAGGTGAAGGGGAGGGGGAGGACTCTGTGTGCAGGCAGGACCAGAAGGGAGTCAGCATTTCAGATGTAAATAAATAAATTAATTAAAGTAGTAGGTGTTGGGAGTCTGAGCCTATGTAGTTTATTTTAGAGATATTTAAGCACACAGTACAGTTTAGGGAAAACGTTTTTGGTCATCATTAACTCAATCTCATGTGTACAATAAAGCACATGAAATAATGAAATGAAATGAAATGAAATGAAAATCGGATGTTACTACACAGAAACTGTGAAGTACATGTGATCCTTCAATAAAGAAGGGTTTTATGACTGACTGAGAAAAATAGGCTCTTAATAAACATCTGTGGGAGGCGGGAAAAAAAAGTTCATAATAAAAGTTTGGGGGGAGGATCTGGTGTCGTCTTGGCCACACAGATAGTGCCAAGGTCAGCAGGCTGTTAATCACATCTGCTCCCAGCCTTCTGGACAGAAGATGGATCATGCATCTTTCCTTTGAGGAAACAGCCTGTGTGTTTAACACTCCTAGTTCTAGTGCTTCTGTGTGAGCACAAAGACAGCCACACCTCTGACAGTTTGCAACATATAAAGAGAATGCACTAGCTCTTATACTGTTTTATTTTTAAAGGTCACTATTTATTTTCTAAACCAGTGAAGTTACTTTATGAATATGTTGCTTTAAGTTCAGTGATTCTCCACCTGTGGGTTACAAACCCTTTGGGTCTAAGACCATCTAAAAGTCCTGATATTTACATTAGGATTCTTAGCAGTAGCAAAATTACAGTATGAAGTATCAGTGAAAATAACTGTATGCTTGAGGGGTACTACAATAAGAATATCAAATGGCTGCAGCATTAGGAAGGCTGAGCACTAATAGTCCAGTTGGTCTAGATGAAACTGCTCCATTTAATATTATAATGTAACGAAATTTGTAGTTATATTTGCCAGGTATACCTTAACTTAATCTTGACCTACTAGGAGTAGGTAAAAAATGTAGCAGTATGTCCTGTAGTTAATTTCTATTCCAATTCCTTTATCCACTTATTCATTCTACCATCAAGTTTTACTCTATTAATTTAAAAATATGTCTAATTGTGTAATGATAAGATAGCTACAGAATTTATAGTGAGCTTTTACTCCTAGACTAAGGCTAGTCATCTCTAAACATGGAAATATTAGAATTTACCTCAGTTTTACAGATGAGACAAGTTACACTGATATTAACATGTTAGCTATGTGATAGATAGCTATGGGAAAATAGTAGCTGATAATTATCAATATTTCTTCAATAACCCACAGATGTCTCTGAGGCTATTTTCACACAAATACATACAATGTGTCAGACCATGTGGTGGCTATATTGACTGTTAACATTCTCTATAATCACTGAGAACCAAATTTGTGTGAATGTTTGTGACACAGTATCTATAATAGGCTAGTCACTAGTTATAATAAATTATTCACATGAACTTAAGTGAGGTGATAAAAAGAGTTTCTTTAACTGTAAATGATTTGATTTCATGGAATGCAGTCTCAAACTAGAGAAAAGGAAGAAATATGTAAGTGTCCCCATTCATATTTCTCTGCTTCCTAACTGTATGCCATGGGACCAGCTGCCATGACTTTTCTACCATGACAGACTCCATTTTGGAACTGCTTATCAAAATAAATCCTTTCATGGGGGTATTTTGTCATTTTAATGAGGTAAGTAATGCAGAAAGGTTTAGTATGGTAACTTAAAGTCTTAGTTTTTAAGTCATAGACTTTAACATAATATATATGTTTATAAGAAGCATGTTAAGGGAGCTACTATTTAATTAGTTGATGCTCTTAACATACTTAGATATTCAAGAGCAATTTGTCTGGAATATCCAGACAACTTAGTTATTGCAAGTTTTATTTGTGGTGACTATGGTGAGCCACAACACAGCCTTAAAGTTAGCCTCATGGAACTCAAATTGGATATGAAATATTGTAATTTAGGCATAGATTCATTTGATGCATTATACACAGTTCCATTGTTCTGACTATACTAATAGTACAGACAAAGTAGTATTAAGCTTTTGCTTCACTTCTATGTGATTGTGTGATTAGAGTTATTAAACAAGGGAACATGACAGTAAGAGGCAATGTTTAAATTCTGCCTTTACCTGGATCTAATTTATGATGAGAATATTTTGAATTGAACAGTACTTATTAATCATTATTTTTTGGATCATCATTTTTATTGAATGAGTTCAATTTAGACATCTTTATAATATCACTGATCTATTTTATAACTGTTTGTATGTGCTTTTTACTCTGGAAATTTCCCGGTTTTCTTTCAGGACAGGCGCATTGTTGAGAATATTCAACTTACATTTCTGGGATTAATTCTCTGTATGATTGCAACTGGCATCAACAGTTATCTTCAAATCTAGTTCTAGAAAACTAACTGATGAATAGATATTCAAAATAATCAAAACAGCAACTGTAGATAATGACATTTTGCAATAGCAGATTGCTCAAGACTTCCCTTTGAACAAGATGACAACCACATGGGGTTAGAAAGTTTAGAAAGGGTTTTCCTTCCCATTGGGGTGTGAGAAAAGACTGTGAATTCAAATGGGGTTCTTTGCATTGTAAGTTGTTTGCATTCTCTAGCAATTCTAGGCTTAATGAGCCCAGCAAGCACTGGAATGTATTGTGTGAAAGAGTGGGTCAGCATTCTCATGTTATTATAGATGCTCTTGAGAAAATGAGATTTTCCTAATGCTAACACTTAAAATGTTCTTTTACTATATGTATGTTAGCTGGTGTTTTAGAAGCTGATGACACTAACCAGGAATAGAATATTGCCTTTTTCATGTGAACTTTTCTCAATTCCCTGCACATATTCAATTTAGTGAAATATGAAATATGAAATAAATCATCCATTATTTTGCTGTACTGCATGAATTTAATTTATCCCATTTACTTCACATTTTCCTCATATTCTTGTCTGTTCTAGGCCATGCAATATCTGCTCATATTTCCCTAACATCATGTTGGTTAACATCTGTTTTCATCTCAATTGAATGGGTTTGATCTTTACCTTTCTTTGTTTCTGTACCTATTAGCAATATCTTGTCTGTGCTCTGCCTAAAAGCTATGCTAATTTTCCATCATATTAAGCTTTTTATTTTTTACATATATAATCCTATATTTTCTCTTCCACTCATTATTCAAAGTAGGTTCTTTTCTCATGAATATATACCCTTATTATAATTTCTCCTCCTTCTACTCCTCCCAGTTATTCCTCACCTCCTTTCCCATCCAGATCCATTTCTTTTCTATCTCTATTAGAAAAGAATAGCTTCAAAGAGATAACAGCAAGGCATTACACAAGCTAAACAAAACTCATCACATTGAAGTTAGACTAGACAAACCAACTGAAGGAAAAGAGCACAAAGACAAGGCACAAAAATCAGAAACCCACTTGTTCACAGATTTAAGAGTTCCTCAAAAATACTAAAATTGAAGCTATAACATATGTGCAGAGCCCTGTGCTTGCTGCCTCAGGGTCTGAGTTTCTATGTGTCTTCCTTAGAGGGCCTGGTTTTCCAGGTATCCTCCATCCCTCTGGCTCTTACACTCTTTCTGCCTCCTCTTATGTGAGGTTCCCTGAGCTATGAGAGAAGGGATTTGATGGAGTCATCCCATTTAGAGCTGTGTATACCACAGTTTCTCACTCTTCTCCTTTCTGGGTAATCCCTAACTGTTGCTCTCTGTATTTGTTCCCATTTGCTGCAGGAACAATCTATGATGATGACTAAATAAGGCACTGATCTATGAATATCATTAAGAGTCATTGTATAGCTAATATTTTTATTTTAAAACCAGTAGTATTTGGCTTTACATTAGCTAGCTAAGACATCATTTGTTAGATTTGGTCATTCAAGTAGTAATAGGCATGGGTTTCATCTTATTGTGAGGGACTTAACACTACTCAGACATTGGTTGGTTACTCCAACAAGGTTTGTGCCATGTAGCATATTTTGTGGACAGAGGAGACTATAGATAAAAGTTTTGGTGTCTGGGTTGGTAGCCTGCAGAGTATCCTCACATATTAAACACTAGAAGATAGGAGTGAAGTTTATATGTAGGTACCAGTTCAACTGATCCATGTTCAACGAGTAGAATAGGTGTTATCTTCACCAATGGGCTTTGCTGTCTCTTTACAAAGAGCAATCTATAATCTAAGCATGCAACTGGTTTGTTTGGGTATTTTCATGGGACCTCCTTAGTCAACAACTCAGTAGGATGTAACCCAATCCCAGTACTGGAAGCTTCATTTGGTAACAAGAGATGGAAAGTTCAGACTCTGCCTCCCTCATTATTTGGAGACTTCATTGGGAACACCTTCATCTATTTTAGGAAGTTTCTACTGTTCTACATTTTTATACCACCCTTCAAATGCGCTTTAATTCTCACTGTCTCTCCCTATAGTCCCTCTCTCAGTCTCATCTCCCTTCCCACCTTTTTTCTCCATTCCCAGTACACCCATAAAATTTATTCTATTTCTTCCTCCAAGGGAGATCCCTTCCTCTATACTTAACCTCTCTGAGACCACAGATTTTAGTTCTGTTTTCAGTTTTTGAAAGACTATTTTGCTCTTCTTCTTATCCTCTAGTCAGAGCTTCAGATGACAAAACTAGCACTGACATGAGTGAAGAGAACAGAATAATAGCTTATTGCTACGGCTGATTATTACTACACTACACAATTCATGCCCCACCTTGAGCCTCGAACCTATATATATATATATATATATATATATATATATATATATAAACAATAAAAGCTACTACTCTAATATTGAACCATAAAATCAAAATTTCAAATAATACACAAATCCAAACACTATTTCTAGTGTCAAAATTTCTTTTGGCCAAATTAGAGGAAATAAAAATATACACACGTAGACTTTTATTGTTTGAAGATGAAGGTTTATATAATTAACTTTAAAGACTGTATTTTTTGATAGATTAAATGTTATGCTAACATATAACTAATATTCAAAACTAATGTAGGTAAATACTTGTAAAATAATCAAATTATTTTTTTACATGCTGAGTTCAAAATGCAGCGTGGGTTTTATACCCATTGCTGGGGATTGTGGAGGAGGATTGGAATGGTGGGTATGACTTTACCAAAGGCTACATGGTTACTAATGCCTCTTGGCTCTGTCCCGTTTTAAGACACACTTGTTCAGAACATCTGCAAATTCTAGGAAATATGTGCTGCCTGTATAATGAATTAGTTTTCTTCTTAAACACATTTTGAATTTGATTTACAGGTATTTTTCCACAAGGAACCATGATTGATATGAACTTGTCAGGGTGTCATGATTTTTTTTTTCTTTGCATACATTTAAACCATCTTTAATAAGCAAGCCATTATTAGTTTGGCCTAAATAAATTGCAGTCAGCCATGCTTATCAAATTAACAGACTAATTAACTAGATATAGTGTTATGTGTTTAATATACAGACTGAGCGTAATTGTAATGTTTAAAGTCCATCTTTAATGCTTTCTGCTTTTTATTTCCCTGCTGAAAAAAATTTATTTTAATACCACCACATAAGGGTTACATTTCTGGCAGTTTCTTCTGTCTTTGATGGTTAACCTTAAAATGTTTTATGGAATGATAGAAATTACACAATTAATCTGCCAAGGACCAGCCTGGATTGAAGAGGGGTTCTGATAGAATGGGTGTCTTAGAGCTGTGAAAAGAACACTCAAAGTCAAATTGTGAATCCAAGCTGATGACCTGTGTCTATGTTCTGCTTTCTCTCTGGAGTTTTCTCTGTCTATATTCTGCTTGCTTGCTCTTCTAAGAGATCTCTCTGTCCATGCCCTGATTGCTTGGTGCGTGTGTGTGTGTGTGTGTGTGTGTGTGTGTGTGTGTGTGTGTATTCTCCAAGCAATTTGCTATTTTTTTAAATTTTTCTTTTTTTATTAGATATTTTCTCCATTTACATTTCAAATGCTTTCTCCAAAGTTCCCTATACCCTCCCCCACACTACTCCCCAACCCACCCACTCCCACTTCCTGGTCCTGGCATTTCCTTGTATTGGGGCATATGATCTTCCCAAGACCAAGGGCCTCTCCTCCCACTGATGGTCGCCTAAGCCATCCTCTGCTACATATGCAACTAGAGACACAGCTCTGTGGGTACTAGTTGGTTCATATTGCTGTTCCTCCTATAAGGTTGCAGACCCCTTTAGCTCTTTGGGTACTTTCTTTAGCTCCTTCATTAGGGGCCCTGTGTTCTATCCAATAGATGACTGTGAGTATCCACTTCTGTATTTGCCAGATACTGGCATAGCCTCACAAGAGAGAGCTATGTCAGGGTCCTGTCAGCAAAATCTTGCTGGCATATGCAATAGTGTCTGGGTTTGGTGGTTGTATATGGGATGGATCCCTGGGTGGGGCAGTCTCTGAATGGTCTTTCCTTCCGTCTCAGCTCCAAATTTTGTCTCTGTAACTCCTTCCATGGGTATTTTGTTCCCCATNNNNAAAAAAAGAAAGAAAGGAAAAGAAAAAAAAAGAAAAAAAATTCTGGATATCTCATCTCCTATGGAATGCAGGTCCAGTCTTTTATTTTTACATTTCATTCCAGTCATTTATTTCAGTTTCCTTTTGATTATCTTATGAATCTGTGTCCCAGGACCCCAGTCCTTTGATTCTTGGTAGACAGTAAGCATTCATTGTTTTTTTGTTTTTGTTTTTGTTTTTCTTAACTTTGCAAAAAGAATCCAGAGATCTGTCTGCCTTTGTTAACTAGTTGGGTGGAACCCTGTCCTGAAATTACCATTTCCACCAACCCTGAGCCTAACCTTACTCCATCCTTAGGCTGATCCTGAGCTCAGGACAACCCAGGACCTCTTGCAATTATACAACTGGACCTCTTACTTGCTCACATCCTGGTGTTCAGTAAGCACATCCTCATACTTCTTCAATAGTAGCACGGTTTTAGAAACATCATAATTATTTGTTCACTTGAAGTTCTTTATCCTGAAAGTTTATGGAGAACAAGACCAATTTGAAAACTCAACAAGTAGGTATTTAGAATAATATAGTCATTTGCTTGAAATTTCATTGTCATTGGTAACGTTGAATGTCTTGTCTTGTATAAAGTGAAGTACTTTGACACTGAGTCTGCATCTGAGTGTTTTTATAGCTGTGAGAAGGTGGGTAAGGTCAATCATGGTTATATGGTGCATTTAGGATGAATTCTATATGGGAAAAAATTTGCTATAGGCACTTTCAGTGTTAAAGGTGATACTTAAAAAAGTGCTCACTGCTTCATACTTAATGAATGTTTAATAAATTGTGTCTTATTGTTTGTTAGGATACTTATTAAATAATTAGAAATTTGATTATATATTATGTTTACTATATACAAACTAATATTGTTAGCAATCTTTTGTAAGTCCTGGCCAAGTGTTTAATCCTTTCATAAAAACTAAATTAAAAACTCCTATATATCTCCTTGCTACAAATAGATTATCCATGTATAAGTGTGTGTAGATATGGAAGGGTTAAAATTACTCTCATTTCTTAAACTTAAATAAGTTATATTCTAGATGGTAGTGAGTTCTTTTTGGTATCTGATATGTTGTAGAACAGGCAATGTTAATTGACAGTATCATATGCTAGGAAATCATCAATAACTTCATAAGACTTCATTATAAATTTATTCAAATATATTGCATGACTGTTTTGAGAATTCGTTACTTTGCTTGTAGCTATGACAAATACCTGACCAAAAAGAAACAAGGTTAAAACCATGGCTTGAAGTTTTGGGTATAAACTTCATCAGGACAAGAAGACATTGTGATGACAGTAGCTTTAGCTGCATTTGCTGGAATATGAGGCAACAGTGCATGTCACATTTGTAGTCAGGAAGCAGAGTGAGGTGTGGATGTGGGTTTTGTTTACTTTATTCCTTTTTTCCTTGCATTTACTATGTGACCCCACCCAAAGGGATGGCAGTGCTCAAATTCAGGATGAGTTTTCTCTTCTCGCTTAAACTTCTATAGAAAAGCCCCAGAGACACACCCAGAATGTGTCGCTCAAGAGATCCAAAATCTATTCAAGTCACCATGCAAGGTCAACTTTCATATATGGGTGAAGTAAAAGCAAACACTATTATACCATCATCCAGACTAAACAACTGAGACATATATCTTCTGAAGTTAATATTTCTTGCTCCTTTTTCTTCCAAACTAAGCACTGAGCATCCTAAAGCCGGAGCAAACCAAAGCCTGAGCAAACCAAAGCTTGAGCATCTGTTGAAAATATGTTAATTATCCAATTGAAAATCCTTGGTTCTGGAGATACAGCATGGACTAAGTATGCAGTCTTCATTTTTCTGGCATTTAATGCACACAGCACCAAGCATTTATACTTGGCAAATTGTCAGCAAATAATTACGTCATATATAGTTAATAATAGGATACAAGGAACTCATATCACATAAAATACAGTATACAAGTTCTCAGCCTGGAAATGACCCTAAGTCATGGACATGAGAATTCAGAGGACACAAGGAGTAAAAGAGTCCAAAGACAAGAAAAGAAAGAAGACTGACTCTTGATGTCTCTGCTTGAGAGGTTAGACACTTGCTATCATCATTTTGTTGGGTGTTTCATTCTTACAGATAACTAACAGATAGAAAGATATTGCTTCAACAGCTCTAGAGGAAAGTAGATCAGCCAATGCCTTTCAGGGAATATAAACCTCTTCTGAGTAACAGAGGATCTTCTATCATTAAAAAAAAAAAAAGGATTTTCTTTCTCTCAGAACAATGTTGTTTTAAATTTGGGATACAAAAACATCTAAATGGATAAACTCCCTGATTTTAAGAAACATAAAGAAGATTGACCATAGAATAAGGAATAAAATTATAGTTGTAATTCCATAAAAGTTTTGAATATAATAAAGTTATAACTCTTTTCATCTTATGGAGGTTAATAAAAGTGGTGTGGACAAAAATGTAGGGACTGGACTAAGACAAAGAAAATGGGATAGGTAAAGTCATCCAAACACAGTAAAAGGTCCATGCAAATGTCATGAATCAGAAGGATGAAAAGCACATGGACCAGAATGCCATTGTCCATAAACCTAAATGAAGTACATGGGATATGATCACTCTAATAAAGATTATCCTGGCCGTCTCATTCACCCTGTTTCAGCAGATGTTGAGAGCATCACAAGAACTAAAGGCTGGTATGAAGGTGAAAATGCATTCAGAATAAAAGGCATGAATCAATGCATATGCACAGTCTAGAAAAGCAATGTTAACAGAAATGAGTGAGTGGCTGAGCAGTGATTTCAGTGGTCACCCATGAGGAAGAACCCACTTAAAGAAATATCCGTGAAAATCACTAAACAGAAAATTGAGCTTTATATAATGAGATGCCATGAGTTTTCTTAAGGGGTAAACACAAGGAATAATTATAATGTGAAACAGAGATCGAAAAGGAGATACAAATATACTACAAGTTAGATTAGGAGAAGTCTCGAGAGGTGACAGCAGAAGACAGCAGGGCTGTGTGTGTGTTATAACAGGAGAAGATGAGAAAGAATAACAGAGAGAAATCTGTTATCTTTTGGGCCAGTATCCCTCAAAAAGCTTCAAAAGGGAAATGTACATTGTGGAAAAATTGAGATTCAAAGAAAGTCTAGTAAAATTTAAACAAGTTTGAAAGTCATGGTGACAAAATGTAACAAGGAACACTAATTTTATTTTAGGTAAGACTGATATATAAATATCATTGATAAGAAAATTCATTTAAAGCCTAATAATAATTACTTCTTCCATTTAAAATATCAAATGATGATTTGTAAATTTAATATACAGGAAAAATTTAAAACATGATTAGTTTTCGCTGAACATAGTTTATCCTCTCTTCATATATTAGATGTATCTCAAGAGGTGGGGGGCGAATTAAAGCAGAGAATTTAACAACAGGAATTATGTACATAATTAACAGTTGAATGGAGTGTATATCAAGACAGCTGGATTTCCATACATTTAACATTTGGAAAAAACATCTGTCAAACAATTTGACTAAGAAGTATGTACAGATTATGGGACCCCAGAGAGGCCACATATAGTTGCTTTCCAGTCCCGTGTGTAGAAGTTTTACAAGCCAGTATCACAACATGAAGGTAAGTGACAAAAAGCAACAAAGACTATAATGAATAACCACTGTTAAAATAAAAAACAGTTAATTCCTGGATGACCTGACAGAAATATAAATGTAGTAGTATTAAGAAAACCCAGAAATATAAATGTAGTAGTATTAAGAGAACCCATTTATACCTTTTTTAAAAAACGTGGTTTAAGTTTTTGGGTTTAGGACAGAATTTCTCTGTGTAGCCCAGGCTGTCCTGGAACTCCCTCCATAAACCAGGATGGCCTTGAATTGAGAGATCTACATGATTTTCTCTCTCCAGAGTGATGGTAGGACTCTGCCCCATATCCTGTGCATATATGTTATGACTGTTAGATTGGTGATTTCGTGTGAATTCTAGCGATGTGATTGGGTACATCCCTGACTCTTTTACCTGTTGTATCTCATCTCTTCCTATTGGGTTGCTGTGTCCAGCCTCGCTGAGGGCTTTGATCTTGTCACATTGTATCTTCTTTTGTCCTGATTGGCTGTCATCTCTTGTTGCTCTCACCTTTCTAAAGAGGACATGGAGAGGGGATGGGTTTTGGGGAGGGTAGAGATTTGGGGAGAGCTAGGAGGAGTAGAAGGAAGAGAAACTATATTTGGGATGTATGAAAGAAGAATCTGTTTTCAATAAAATTAAAAATGGCTTCATAACATATCAAATATGCATGAGTGGCCCATTCAGGACCCATATTCCCCACTGTTAGGAATTTCAGCTAGAGTTTCCCTCTTAGATCATCTGTAGTTTCTCCCCATCCCAGGTCTCTGGCATATCCTAGAGATTACCTTCCAGCCCCAGCATATCTCCCTTCACTCTCCCCTGCTCTCTCTATATTTGGTCCCCACCATGCCTGCTCCCCTCCACATTCCCTCTTCTACCAAGTTCCCTCCTGATATTTATTTTGTTTCCTCTTCTAAGAAACATTCCATTATCATCCCTGTGCTCTCCTTGTTATTTGGCTTATTTGGGTTTGTTGATTATAGCATGGTTATCCTGTACTTTATAGATAATAACTACTTATAAGTAAGTACATACCATATATGTCTTTTGGGGTCTGGGTTACTTTACTCAGGACAATATTTTTATTTCCACCTATTAACCTGCAAAATTCATGATGTCCTTATTTTTATTATTTCAATTATCGGTGTCTAAAATCTTAATTTCTTTATATATTTTAATATTATCCCTCTGTCAGATGGATGGCTAGTGAAGATCTTTTCCGAATCCATAGGCTAGTCCCAATCTGTCAGTTAGTCCTAATGACAGTGTCCTTTGACTTACAGAACCTTTTCTGTTTCATATGGTCCCATTTATTCTTGACCTTAATGCCCGAGATATCGGTGTTCTGTTTAGTAAGTTGTATTTAGTAAGTGGCTCCTCCTCCTCCTCCTCCTCCTCCTCCTCCTCCTCCTGTACCTTTTTCCTTGTGGTCCCTTTTCAACATAAAGCCCAGGAAACCTAAATCCCACCTATCTCTCTTCTGTCCAGCTATTGACTGTTGGCATTTTTACTTATTTCCCTATCAGAAATAACTTGGGGCCAAGGTCTTTTGAAGGGACTCTTGTCTCTGGTCAACTAGGACAACTAGGTCTTAGGGACCTGTACTTAGCATTACAACAGATAGCAACAAACACCCAGAGAGAGACTTCCCTTCTAAGGGGAATGGAAGAGAGAGGAAGGGAGTTCTTGAGGAGAGGAAAGGTTGATACTGGGTTGTAAAGTGAATAAATAAATAAATTTAATAAAAATATACATGAGTGAAATTCAGTGTAATATATTGTAAAAGTAACAAAGCACTATTAAATAACAAATACAATGCACTCATGAAGTCTGTATTTCAAATGCTATGCTTGATTGAATCCTTTCAACACCATTGACATATTAGAGTTATCTACCTTTATTGTCAAAAAAAAAAAGAATTTCCAGGTCAAAGAAATTCAATTTTCATTAAGCATGAATAAATAATAAAAGTTACATTAATAGCAATTATTTCTTAACAAGAATTACAATATGCATCCATTTACCCTGAAATAATTGGAAAATTGAGTTTTTTGGTTAATTGAACATCTTTGTTAATTGACATTTGTCAAATACATTATACATGGATTAGCAACATGCAAAGGACCAGAATAAAATTGCGTGTACTTGACAAGTGAATCATAACCTAAGTACCTGCCTACGTAGATGACTCTGACTCGCCAATTTTTACAAATGTTCAGATGTTACACAATGTCATTGATTCAAATGAATCAATAGTAATTATGCTTGTAGGATATGTAGGAGCAAAAGCTAAAAGTAATAAAGCAAAATTATTATTGACTCTTGGACATAGTCTGAACTGTAATTAAGTAAAATTAAGACAAGTTGTAGCATATAATTATTTTTGATAGTGATGATGGTGTCTGGGATTAATGGTGAATTCTCCTATTGTTAATGAGTAAAATAATGTGTACCTATCTAGCATAATTCATTTCTAAGACAATTATCACCCCCTCTATTCACCACTGTATTTGTATTTCTTTTTACATTTTAGCTATTTGTTAATAATCAAGGTTAACAAATGAAAACGGCAGAAATATTCCATTTGTATTCAGGAAAATGTATAACAGCCAGCAAACTGACACAAAGGAGATCTCACTTTTATTTATTTCTATTAACCATTATCAATTTGTCCACAGAGTTTGAGTACTCCTTAGAACAGGGTGAGTATGTATTTTAAAAAGGTATTAAACTTGTATTCCGGCTGAAAAATTATAGTCTCTCGATGTTGAAACTGTCAGAATGCACTACATGGCTTCTCCCACAAGCATTTACCTTCTTTGGTCTCAGTTTGCTGTGGTTAAATGTGATGCAATATTTACTCAGCTGAAAATTTTAGGGGAAAAAATATCATAAGTGTTGGGCCCTGTTGAAGTCCTCCTTTGTCTAGAGGACTCCCTTTACCAGCAGGCCTTCTCCTTCTCTGAATTTGTCTGGGGAACCCAAAACCCCACCCTCTACCTACAGAATCTATCAAAGCCTTCGTGAGATTATAAATTCAACTTTCTCTTTTCCTCTTTCTCCCCTTCCTTTCTTCCTTGATGTGAACCTGCTTGCCCAACAAATACCTAGGACTCCTGAAATGCCTCTCCATGCAAAAGAGGTATTCACAGAACATTAAATCTCTAGCCAATGATTTCCATTTAAGCTGAAAACTTCTCACTCTCCAAAGTCTATATAGACCCTTGGTTCGCTTCAAGTAAAGGTATGGGTACAAGCTACGATCGTCTTAGGGAGCTGTTTCATTGATGATCCTCAGAGGAGGCCTTCCCCTAAATGAACTATAACACTAAGATCCTCAATGTAGGCCTTCTCCTAAACCCCATACTCACAAACCAAGCATTCCAGTAAGATGGGGATACTGCAGAACTCTGCCCATTCAGGACTCCCCTTCATCCTTCAAGCTTGGTGTGCACCAATGTCTGGATATTCTGAGAGGGAGAAGCAGGGAACAAGGAACGACAGCAGAACCTCAAAATGTGTTCTGCACATAAGTTTAAAATCGAACATTATATAATGTGATGAAATCACACATTATCCCATCTGAACAGCAGATAATACTTTTATTTTTAATTTGAATTTTGTTTTTACTTGAAGGTGTGTGTGTATGTGTGTGTGTGTGTGTGTGTGTGTGTGTGTGTGTGTGTGTGTGTGTGTGTAGTATAGTGTTTATGCCAGGTGTGTATGGTTACTAGAGAAGGTGATAAGAAGCATTGGAGCCCCTGCAGCTGGAGTTACAGACTATTCTGAGAAAATGGATATGGGTACTGGAAACCAAATTCTGGTCCTCTGACAGACACTCCTAACTGCTGAGTATTTCTACAATCAAGAAACCACTTTCAGTTCCCAGTCTCCATGCAGTATACTGTGTCCACGCCCCCTTCCAGAACCTTGGGGAAGATGGTGAATGTTTTTCACATTTTGTGAACATTTTGTCTACATACACACACACACACACACACACAAATTGTATTAAATACATTGTTCCATTTACTCTGTGTTGTTATTGGTAGTTTTAAATCTCTTTGACTAATTTACAAATTAAGCTATATTTATAAAGAATAAATGCACAGTACCTTGTAGGATGGCCTAGGGTAAAGTTCTATTTAACTGTGAATTATCTACTGATTCTTGTAATGTATCACTTATGGAGACTAGGTTCAAATAGTCCTGTAAGGATGGAGAAAATTCAAATTCTTTGTGATGGCATGGACCCCTTTTTACACTTTACAAATGAAATTTCCTGAGAAATCACTACTACTGATGAATGAAAAGGTCTCACATTCTAGTATCATTAGAAATGACAGGCCACAAACAGCAAAATGTCACACACCATATTGTCCTAAGCAAAGGCGGGCCACAGAAAGGAGAAGATCCTCCCTATAAAGTGTTCATACTCATTATTAGCTAAGGAAACATTCCATTAATAAGGTTCAAACTAGTATGGATGATGCTGGCTACTTCCTGAGTAAATTCTAGAATTTTACATAATGGTAACCATATTATATTATTATTTTTAGGGCTTTCACTTAGCAAATTTACTTGGGAATTACCACACATCAACTACCATTAAAACCTGGGAAAACGTAATTTAGTTAAATTGATCAGCCACAGTGTGTTACATGAACTTAGGACAAGTCTTTTTATTTTCAAGTTTATTGACCGAGGTAAGGAAAACTAATGTTAACCATGCTTAATGGTGTAGGATGAGGTCTCACTGTATTATACTTTTCCTACATTTCCTTGACAGCTAGGAGCTCTTGAATTATTTTCATATGTTATCAATATGTTTATTTCTTACTTTGAATTTTTCTGTCCAAGATTTTCTCCAAATCAGTGATTGGCTAACTGATTTTTTTTTTTTTTAAATTCTTCATATATTGTGCTTACTTGTTAGACATACACGTTCAAACAGTTTTACCCACTTTTTATGTTGTCTCTTTGCTCTCATGGATGTTCCTTTCCTGAAAACAGTTTTCCAATGTTATGCTCGCCCCCTTTATAAATCTCAGGATCACTTCCTGAGCTATTGGTGGTCTCTCAGGGAACCCTTATCCATGCCTATATCTTTAAGGGCTTGCCCTGGAATGTTTCTCCGGTTGTTTCAGAATTTCAGATATTGTATAAGTTTGATCTATTGGGAAATATTTTTATGCAAAGTGAGAAAAAAGAACCAAGATTTTCTCCATTTATTAATACCTGGAATTCCTGGCATTGTTATTAAAGATACTGCCTTTTCTTCAACATGGACATTGACAGTTTTGTGAAAATCAGGTGACCATGACAACACAGCTCCTTGTTCCTCTATTTTATCAGTCTGTTCTTTTTCCAATTACATCTCTGTGGTTCTGTGATGTGGCTCTGTCATATAACATTAAATACATAGCAGATATGACTCCAGCATTGCTCTTTACAACTCTGATTACATATACAGCCATGTGTTTGATGGGAGATTCCATTCTGTCTGTGTGCTGGTCCTGATAGCGTTGCTCCTTCTCCTGGACTTGTCTGCATCCTCACTTGTCCATGCTTCACAGCTCTCCTGTGATAGACTGTAAAGGAGATGGTCCTTTACTGAATACATCCATAATTGACTGGGATATTTTTTTTGTGATCCCTTTCTATAAAATATCCTTCTACCATATAAGAAAGCATCTAGGTTTCATATGTCAGTTTTTAATTCTGCTCCTTCATCTAATGTTCATCATACCTATGAATCTTCTTGCAAAGTCTTTAGGATTGTATCTTCTATAGACAGAGCTATTGTGACTTCTTCCATCTACATCTTTTTTTTTTTTTTTTTTGTCTTTCTATACTTACATAGGTAACACAAGAAGAACTACAAAGAAGAATGCAAACACTGGGCAACCTTGTCTTTCTTGTTCCTGATTAGAGAATGTTTTAATTTCCCCTTCAGTGTAATAATGTCTGTGGGTTTATTACAAGCTTTATACTGTTGAGATATACTCCCTCTGTTCCTAGTTTATTCAAGACTTTTACACTAATAGGATGCGTAACTTTGTCAAAAATCTATCTTCATTTGTTGATACGATCATGTGTTTTTTAAAGGAGTCTGTGTATGTACTTTGTTTCATTGATTATTTTGAACATATCAAACCATTTTTGTATCCATTGAGTGAAATGAAACTAAACATGCTGCTTGATATTTGTTGTTGTTGTTGTTGTTGTTGTTGTTGTTTTATTTCCTTTAATGCTCATGGGATTTGGGTCCTACAATAGGTGAGTTGCTTAGCCTTTTGATAATTTCATCAGCTTTACTAATCTCTTTAAGGATGGTCTTCTGACTTTAATTCTCTCTATAATTTTCTTTTTTTATTAGATGTTTTCTTTATTTATATATCAAAGTTCCCGAAAGTCCCCTATACTCCCTACCCCACCCCCCGCCATGCTCCCCTACACACCCACTCCCACTTCTTGGCCCTGGCGTTCCCCTGTACTGGGTCATATAAAGTTTGCAAGACCTATGGGCCTCTCTTCCCAATGATGGCCGACTAGGTCATCTTCTGCTACATATGCAGCTAGAGACTCGAGCTCCAGGGGTACTGGTTAGTTCATATTGTTGTTCCACCTATAGGTTTGCAGGCCCCTTCAGCTCCTTGGGTACTTTCTCTAGCTCCTCCATTGGGGGCCCTGTTTTCCATCCAATAGATGACTATGAGCATCCATTTCTGTATTTGCCATTCACTGGCACAGCCTCACACAAGATAGCTATAAAATCCTCGCAAATTGAATCCAAGAACACTTCAAGACCAAGTATGCTTCACTCCAGGGATGCAGGGATGGTTTAGTATATGGAAATCCATCAACGTAATCCACTATATTATCAAACTCAAAGACAAAAAACACATGATCATCTCTTTAGATGTTGATCATTTTAATGAAATTGTAGCTTCTGATTCCCAGGCCATTGGCGGTCAATGGCAGACATTGGGTCTCAGAGGTTGGGCCACCTCTGACCTTGGGCTCTGCATTATCAGAAGCCACAGTTATTCTTAAATGAGAGAAAGCCCTGGCACATTCTAAGTGCATTTTAGTTCTTTTTTTATCAGTCTCCAAGCTAATTCCATATTGAACAATTATTTCCCTTATAATGCGATGAAACATCTTAAGTGCAGGCAAAATAGACCAGGCTTCCTCCTGACTACTTCCTCCCATCAAACCGGAAGAATCATCACTTTTCCAAAATCTCCAGCTAAACTTCAGAGGTAGGAGAAAGGTGTTTGTGCTTGTGACAGAAACCTGCTTCCTTTCTGTACTGAGTCTCAGAGTCTTCCCCAAGTCTGATGCTGTGGCTGAAGCCGTGTGTTGTTCTCTCCCACTTGCTGCATCACACTTCTGCTAGTCCTCATTTTCCATCTGTCCTTTCAGCAACTTGTGATGTTCTGCACTCTCCAACTTCTCTGAGGGGGGGAGTTTCTATTTCTCATTATTCTGTAGGCCCTGAGATACACAGAGGCTTCGAATCCATCATTTTATCTTTGCCATCATGAACTGCTATTTAAAAATGATTCAAACTTTTCTGTGCACATCACTAAATTTTGAAGAGTCTAGAGACACCATCTACTTTAGTAGGTCATCATTAAACCTGATATTTAATCCCAAACTGCTGAAATAGTATGGAGGTAGTTGAGCCGCATCTTTCTTCCCAGTATGGATTCAAATACTAGATTGTACAAGGCATTTACTGACATAACATCTTCTTTCCTGATAGGCGTAAGGTGATACCTGCAGCTCAAACTGTTGCTATTGAAATTCTCCAACTAATCCCTTCCACAATACCTTCATCGGTATACTCCTAGAAGACAGTGACCCTTGTACTCATTGGAAGTTTACTATAGCGCTTTTCTATTAAAGAAGTTTCATGGACATCAAAAAGTATAACTACGAAGTCAGGTCCAAATTTATCATGCCTTTAGTGGTGCCTACGTTTAACATCCCAAGCATTGTTAGAACAGCACAAAAATGTAATCATTTATTCTCCAGTAAACAGAAGACTTCAGAGGCAGAGCTTAGGCATTTTAACATAAAGCATGCAGGGGTTTGTGTTTCATAGCTGCCTCGTGCATGCAATTGCAGAGCAAAGTAAAATACCCAGGAGTCCGACCTTGTGGATCCAGAGCTCACACAAGCCCTGCTTTGATCCTTCCCACTCTTGGGATAACTTCTGACAGAGCATCCCTGTCCTGCCCCAGCTCTAATCCTTTCTCCCACCACCAACAAAGCAATCTTATTTAAAAAATTAATTGTGTCTTTTATCTTTTCTGCTTAAAATTCTTCAAAAGACTCATATGGTACATGGATAAAACTTAAACTGAACTTGCAACAAAATTTAAATTCTTTTCCAGGCTCTACAATGTCTCTGAGTAATCTTCTCTTTCCACACTATCTGCCTGTTCCTTTGCAATCCTCAGGCTGGTCCTCATTTCCTAAAATGCATTTGGCTTTTTCTTTGTTCCTACCATTCCCTCCTATTAAA
This sequence comes from Mus pahari, assembly GCF_900095145.1. NCBI lineage: Eukaryota > Metazoa > Chordata > Mammalia > Rodentia > Muridae > Mus > Mus pahari. The sequence goes on from NC_034593.1 coordinate 38,922,820, forward strand.
TTACTCATCATGGTGTTTCAGCTTAGCTTCACTTCAGCTCTGTGGCTATCATTAAAATTAGGCTTTTCCCTATCCTGTTCTTTTTATCTGAGTATTAAGTTTCTTCAGAACTCATATCCTTTGGGTAGACTTATTTTTAATATAAATTTCAAAATTTTATCCTATGAAACAACTATAATACAAAAAAATAAATTGCTATTATTATTATTATTATTATTATTAATTATTTTGCTATTGTCTAAGCACTATACATTCAGGTGGGCAAAAATATTCCGTCAAGAAGTTTGAAAACAAAGAGCAGCATCTAAAAGTGCCCATTACCTCAACTAGAGGACCTAAGGTCAGCTCTTAATGCCCATGTTAGGCAGATCACAACTGTGTGTAATGTCAGCTCCAGGGGATCTGATGTCCTATTCTGCCCTCTATGGGCACTGGCACACACAAGATATTCACTCAAATAGACAGTAAATGAGCATGCAAGTAAATAAATATAAATAAACTCTTTTAAAGACATGTCTACCAAATGCAGGCATTTATAAATATTTGCTAAACATAGTACCCAATTATTCTGATAAATTAAAACATCCAGGGTAGAAACATGTTCATAATTATGTTCCCTAATATAAAATCAATTCCATTTCCAGAATTCATTCCTTGGAGTATAGTTGTAAATACACAGCTGAGAAGTCTATATAATTGTTTTGCAATCATGTACAGCATTTCCAAGTCAGTGATTTACATGTTATTATTTGTTTTATTGATTTAAGGTTTACCATTAATTTTATTTTTAAATTTATTTTATTATTTATTTATGTGTGTGCCCATTCAGTAGGACTGTGTATTTATTCCCCAAAGCAGAAGAGAGCCATGAAAACCCTGAAGCTAAGCTTACAGGCAGGTGTGGACTACCAGAGATAGGGCCCAGGAGCAGATCTCTGGTTTTCAAAAAAAAATTTTTTCCTCTTACCCACAAAGCCATCTCTCTAGCCACTACATTTAATTTCATTATTTTTTCTAATATTTCAACACACCCAACATGCTGCTCCAAATATGCCACTCACAAGAACATTAACTCCTTTTCCTTTATCAGAACTGAGCCAGTGCTCTTAACCTAACTAAAGACTGACATTGAAAAATTTCCCATTGCTACTCTTCAGAACCTTGTGGGTTTAAGGTATAATGCACCCTGATGTAGTAGTAGGATGCATGTTCAATGTTTTAGGAAATGTTTAGTTTCAAATAGTACTTGTGACCAAATTATTGATCAACCAGACCGTGAGATATGATAATCAGAGGTTAGTTATCACTCGGGGGGGGGGGGGGAAGTGATCAATTTTTTCCACACTGCAATGAAGTGAATGATAAAAATTAAATCTTGAGTTGAAATTATTTTTACCTGTAGGCATTTATTAGCTATTGGTTAACACTTTATATGGTTTGTTTACATGAATGTCATAAACAATATGCTATTAAAATGTATTATAACTCTTGTACAAGGAATATTATAGATATTTTTAATCAGTTTAAGATTCTTCTTAATTACAAGTATTTTTCTTATTTTTCCTCTCTTAATTTTTTTTTCTGAATCCCAATCACAGTTTCCCCTCCCCCCTCTCCTATTCCCCTTCCCCCCCTCCCTTTAGCCCCTTGCTCCTCTGTTTTCCTTCAGAAAAGGGCAATGCCACCCATGGCTATCAACCAAACAAGGCAAATCAAGTTGCAGGAGGACTAGGCACCTCCGCTCACATTAAGGCTGGACAAAGCAACCTAGAATGAGGAAAAGGGTCCCAAAAGCAGGTAAAGTGTCAGACAGTGCCGGATCTCAGTGTTGAATATTCCACAAGAAGTCCAGGATACACAACTAGAAAATATATGCACAGGGCATAAGTCAGTCCCATGCAGACTCCCTGGTTGTCATTTAAATTTCTGTGGGCCTCTATGTGCCCAGGTTAGTTGATTCTGTGGTTTTTGTTTGTTTGTTTGTTCTTTCTGGTATTCTTTGACCTTTTTCTTTTGTTCTTTTTTTTCTTTTTTTTTTTTTTTTTTT
>NC_034593.1:38924931-38931347 GCF_900095145.1 Mus pahari
TGTTTGTTTGTTTGTTCTTTCTGGTATTCTTTGATTTTTTTTTTTTTCTTTTGTTTTTTTTTTTTTTTTTTTTTTTTTTTTTTGAAGTTGTGTTTGTTTGTTATTTTAAATTAACATTTTTTTTTACACTCAATATTTTATCCCTCCTCCCTCCCCTTTCTACCCTCTTACTGCTCCACATTCCATACCTTCTCCATGTGAATGCCCCCACCCCCCACCCCACCTGACCTCTAAACTCCCTGGGGCCTCCAGTCTCTTGAGAGTTAAGTGCATCACCTCTGAATTAGCACAGACCCAGAAGTCCTCTACTGTGTGTGTGTTGGGGGCCTCATATCAGGTGGTGTATGCTGCCTGTTTGGTAGTCCAGTGTTTGAGAGATCTTGGGGGGGGGGTCGTCCAGATTAATTGAGACTTCTGGTCCTCCTACAGGATAGCCCTTCCCTCAATCTTCTTTCAGCCTTCCCTAATTCAACAACAGGGGTCCATTGTTTGGGTGCAAATATCTGCATCTGACTATTTCAGTTGCTTGTTGAGTCTTCCGTGTGAAGTCATGCTAGGTCCCCTTTTGTGGGTGCTCCATAGCCTCAGTAATAGTGTCAGGCCTTGAGACCTCCCCTTGAGCTGAATCCCACTTTGGGCCTGTTGCTGGACCTTCTTTTCCTCAGGCTCCTTTCCATTTCTATCCCTGTAATTCTTTTAGACTGGAATAATTAGGGGTCAGTGTTGTGACCATGGGATGTCAACCCGGTCACTGACTTGATGTCCTGTCTTCCTGCTGGAGGTGTGCTCTATAAGTTCCCTTTCCCTACTGTAGGGCATTTCATCAAAGGTCCCTCCCTTTGAGTCCTGAGCATCTTTGACCTCCCAGGTCCCTGGTGCATTCTGGTGCCCCCCCCCCTCAACCTCCTGTCTCCTGAGAATGCCTGTTTATATTCTTTCTGCTGGCCCTCAGAGCTTCAGTCCTTTTTCCCTTACCCAATACCAAATCAGGTTCCCTTCCTACCATTCTCTCCACTCTGTCCACTTTCCCTCCCAGGTCCCTCCCTCCTTCCCCACTTGTGATTACTTTCTTCTCTCTCCCAAGTGGGACTGAGGCATCCTCACTTGGGCACTTCAGCTTTGTGTCTCTGGACTATTTTGCCTCTTGGTGCTGACCATGTAGACAGTATCATGTCCTATGGGATGAGTCTCAAGCTGGATCAGTCATTGGTTGGTCAGTCTCATAATTTTTCCACTACCTTCACCACAGTACATCTTGTAGACAGGACTAATTGTAGGTCAAAAGTCTGTGATCGGGTTGATGTCCCAATCCCAGCTCTGGAAGGCTTGCCTCCTTAAAGGACATAGACAATTGAGGCTCTTATCCCGCACTGCTAGGAGTCCTAGCTACGATACCCTCATAGATCACCTAGAAGTTTCCATTGCACTGGGATTCTACCTTCCCACAGAGATGTTGCCCTGTTAATTTGTCTTTCTGAATACTTTCTTCCTCTATCCTTCTGACACCTGATCCCTCCAGTTTCCATCCCTCTGCCCAGGGCTATTCTGCTTTCTATTGTAGGAATATTCCTGTGTCTCCCCTTGAGTCTTCCTTCTTATTTAGCTTCTCTCCATGTGTGTATCATAGCATGAATACCCTTTACTTTGCAGCTAATATCCACTTATAAGTGAGGATATGCAATGTTTTCCTTTCTGGGTCTAGGTTACCTCACTCAGGATGATTTTTTTTTTTCTATTATACTCATTTGCCAGTGAATTTTATGATATTCCCTTAAAAAATAGCTGAGTAATATAACTTCATTGTGTAAATGAAGTATTTTTTAATCCACTCTTCAATTGAGGGACATCTTGGTTGTTCCCAGTTTTGGGCTATTACTAATGAAGTTGCTATGAACATATTTGAGCTACTGTCCTCGTGGTATGATGGAGTATCCTTTCAATACCTGTGTTATGGTGTCTTCTTAGATTCAGCATAATTCAAACACCAGGTCAATGTAGATGACAAATTTTTATTATAATCAAGTCACTATTGATAGATCAGGGCTGATAAAAAACTTTGAAGCTAAACTTCAGCACCAAAGGGACTTTGTACAGCATATTTAAAGCATACAGTCATAAACAGTGGGAGCTATAGCACTGTCCAATCATATTTTGAAATTAGGTATTGAGCAATGGAGTTTCCAACAATCAGGGAGGGAGCTGGTTCCTGGGCCTGGGAACTAAACTTGGTTTGACCCTGCCAGCAAGATGAAGAAGTTGTCCTTAAGATAGCTGGACTCAGACAACTGTCTCCTTACAACATAACATGGTCAGCTTTTGTGAAGTCCACAGCTCTTCCAAGGCCTGGGATCTTAAACTTTGTTTCCCCTTCTGATTAAATGAAAACAAAATGGCAGTATTTAAAACAGGTTTCTTTTACTTGTTTCCAACAAATGCACAGAACTTATATAGCTGCACTACTTTTTTTACTATTCTATACATTGGTTCTTACACACACACACACACACACACACACACACGGACACATGCACACACACACACACAAACACACACACAATCTACTGAACCTACTTAATGTTGTTTAAATTTAAATGTGTTTAGTGCTGACCAATTCGGATTGAACACCTTATAAATCAAATTATACCTCTAGAAAACTGATTCTCCCTCTCTCAGAAGTCATTGACTGTCTGATGTTCTTCCTTTACTGATGTGTTCTTATGAAATTGTCCACATTAACATTGGAATGTCAACTGGTTTGGCCACTATGCAGGTCTCATGCAGGCACAATATTATTGAAATTTTATATGTGCAACATCTATTTCTTGTCTTGAAGACAGTATTTTACAATATGCATCCCAGTAATATAGTCATATTGTTCTCTCAGATTTATTTCTTGACCACATCTTCTGAGACAGTCCCTGACTCTTAGGGACCTTTTAAGACAATTCACTTTCTCTTAATATTATAGTATATTATAGTATTAAACAGTACATTCATTTTTTGAAGGCGTGTTTGTAAGGTAATAAAGATGAGAGTCAAGGCCTTTGCAGGCTTTAGCAGTAGGCTATAACCCTCAGCTACCAGCAATACAATTCAGCCGCCAATGGACAACTCTATTTCTATTTCTTAAGTATGTTATATCAAACGAATACAAAACAGATAAAGAAAAAAGAAACAAATACAAGAATCAGACGAAAGAACAAAGGGGGGAGCATATAATAACTAGAAAGCAGTTATTATCAGATTAAAAATAAGATCTATTTAATACCTGGAACAAAATATCTAACCTAGGTTTAAATAAAGAAGCTTATCAGAGGGATGATAATTATAACTTCAGGAAAGGGATTCTTTATATAGAGAGAATATAAATTAACACATTATATTATAAATATATAATAAATAATTATAATATACCAGGGTTAAAATGTACTAATATATAAATGTCAATTAATATTTTTATAAATTAATTATTAATTATAACATTACATATATATATATATATATATATATATATATATATGTGTGTGTGTGTGTGTGTGTGTGTGTGTGTGTGTGTGTGTATTATCAGCATGTGTTCTTGAAAAGCCCTACCCTGGATGTGTCCTTGCATCCTAACTCTCAGGGTTATTGCTTTGGGCAGCACTATACAAAACAAGAATAATGTGTTTAGTTTTTTTGTTATTGAGCCAGGAATTTGCAGGAAAAGGTCAGGTTTCATTTATTTTGAAAACTACAGCTGGAACAGCTGGAACAACTGGACAGGCTACTCACATTTTACTATTCTTGGTGTGGAATAGGTTTCTTCCTTTCTGCCACATACTGTGTAAATTTTAAAGAGAATTATCATGGTACCAGGGCAAAGTGTAGCTTGTGTACATACAAATTTGCTAACACTGTCTCTTATACATAAACTCTTGTTTGTTTCTTACGTTAAATGAGCTTTTTGAGTCACAAAGTGTTGTTTTAAAGTAACAAACCCCCAAATGTTTGATTTACCAAGTGTAGACTCAGGAGCTAGACACTGTGGTAAAACCTGATCGCTCTGAGAGACAGAGAAAGAACCCAGCTGCCCTTGCTACTCCATCAACATTCCAGAAAAAAAGAAACTCTTTCTCCTTCTCCTTGGTATCATCAATACCTTTCATCTCTATTTATGTCCCTCCTTTCTGCTTATGTTCACTCCCTGTCAACTGGTTGGTTACTCTGCCTCTTGATTTATCATTGACTTTATTTATCTCTTGTTTATAGAAAGCTCTTTTGTTACATGTGTATGTTAGGGCTGAACCATACCACAAATACTTATTTACAGTAAACAGAAAGCTCTGGAGTTAAAGGGGTTTGATATCACTGAACCATAGGACCACAAAGTTTTTCCAATTCACAATCTTCCTAATGTGATTAAAAAAAAATCCTGCAAATTGAGTTCTTCCAATTTCTAATGCAACACTATACAAATAATTACAGAAGTAAATTTGAAGAAACTTATTAACCAAATTTGAAGTTTGGATATCATGGATAGTGTTTATGAATTGTATATTATTATTAAAATAAGTTACAAGAGACACAACTGGTCAAAATGCAGATAACATTTGATGGTAGGATGGTCTGCGTCACTGGTACAATTGCATACAACATGACCCCTCTGCATAAGACTCTGATGCATAGGATTTGGAAAATAGAAATTAGGTTGAGTATTACAGTTAAGTATTTCTGAGGGAAATTCATATCCTATCCCTTGGAGAAGAAAATGCTCAAGACATAGCAGACTGCAAATGAAGACAGATTCAACTTAGAGCAGTGGTTCTCAATCTCCTTATTGCTGTGACCCTTTAATATAGTTCATCGTGTCCTGGTGACCTCTACCCATAAAATTTCTTCATTGCTTTTTCATAACTGAAGTATTGCTACTTTTATGAGTCAAACTGTAAATATCTATGTTTTCTGATGTTCTTAAGTGTCCCCTGTGAAAGGGTCATTCAACCCCAAAGAGGTTGCAACTTCAGGTTGAGAGCAACTGCCTTCTAGGTTGAATGACACATTCCTAAGATAGTTGATCTCATATATAACAAAGTTCAAAGGTAACAGGAAAAAAAGTAACCTGAAATGCAAAGTGCATCAGATTTATAGACAAATAATATTAAGAGTAGAACTAATATCCAAATAATACTTTTAAAACTTCACTGATGAATCACAGAAAATTTTTCCAGAATTAAATTCAAACATCATAAAATGTAAACTCCATCTGAGATGTACACCTGTAGTGTATGAGGCTCTGTACAACACTAATGGAACTTTGGGGAGTCTCGAAGCATGCTTACTCTACATCTTAGGAGAAAGAGTCCAATCACACCAGAGGCTCTAACAGAACCTCTTAATCAAACATTGCTCAATATTTTACACCTTGGCTCCAAACACTTCCAATTCCAGTCATTTCTCCCTCCATTCCGCCATCCCCCACCTGAACCTTACTGTTAACATCCCCACCTGCTCCTAGTCTAGCTGTGATGTCTATTCTATTTCCCCTTCCCAAGGAGAGTCATATATCACTCCTAGTGTCCTTCTTGGTATTGATTTTGATAGAGAATATTGACAAGTGCTAAAATGTCCTTAACTTCATGGACGTATAAGTCCAATTGCCAGGAAAAGTATCTCATTTACTTAAAAATGATGTTCAATTTTAAGAGGTTTTTATTTTTAAATAAGTAATCCAATTTTTAAAGTATTGTCAAGAAAAAGCCAGGATATATTATGAATATATGTGTGATATTAAAATAGTATTTCCATTTGTGTGGTTTAAACCACTGGACACAACTGTGGTTGTCCCTTAGTGATAGAGTGCTTGCCAAGCAAAACCCTTGGATTAATATCAATAACCACATATCACTGAAATCACACAATTGCTATCACTTTGTTACATACCTAGTTATATATTGGTATGATTGAGGTCATTATGAAAGGATCCCTTCCTCATAACCAGAGCTTTTAAAATAAATAACTGAAACCACAGAATTTTGATTACAGGTGGAAAGAATAATATGTGATGTATATCTCTGTCCCTGGGTGGGGACATGGCACTTTGCAGGGCGGGAAGGTCATTAAAAGATAGCTAATCACTATAAGATGAATGTCTAGCTGAAGTCTCTCTGACATCAGACAAGACATACTACTGTCCCTCCATAAGAAATCAAATGGACGTGGACATAAAAATGTTTTTCATGAAGAGCTGTCTGATCCTAGGGCATTAGAATAGTAGTAGTCTAAAGTATGGATTGGCACAATGAACCCCTTTACTGTTGTCTGTGTTCACCCTTGGGAATATGTTCTGCTCTCCTCTCTCCTCTCTTCTGCTCTCCTCTGCTCTCCTCTGCTCTCCTCTGCTCTCCTCTGCTCTCCTCTGCTCTCCTCTGCTCTCCTCT
>NC_034593.1:38931392-38966966 GCF_900095145.1 Mus pahari
CTCTCCTCTCCTCTGCTCTGCTCTCCTCTGCTCTGCTCTGCTCTGCTCTGCTGATCTTCACTTTGTGTGGAGTCTAACTTCTCCCCTCATAGTTCTTGAGGACTAAAGAACAAGTGAATTCCAGAAAAGATCTCAATGACAACTCAAAACATCTGCATCGCATATATGGGGACTTATGTGTCATCTATAAGTTCGCTTGTTGATATTCAATGGCAAATTTCAGCTTGAGTGTTAGACCATTTTCAGCTCTTTATTTAACTTTAGTATTTTTGATGCTGAAGAGTTTGTTATAGTGCAGCACATGCCATACTTTTTCTCACCTATGAACTACATATGCAGCCCAATTTTCACTTATGTGAAATCTAAAAGCTCTGATTTATTACTAACTGTATTAGCTGCATTCATAAATTTTACATGATGAATTTAATTATTTTGATAAACATACTGAATTGGCATATGTTGGCCTATTTATTTAAGAGGTTAATCATTCCCATTTTTAGTTTATTACCCCAATTTTTACCTTAATAAGTGCAAACATTATTAAAATATAAACATTAATAAGTGCAAATATTATAAATCCATTCTATAATGTGATTCTATAATATAAATACATATAACATAATTTATTTGTTGCCAGCAAAAAGTTCTTTTTATTTAAAATAAATGTAATGGTCTGTGCCATAATCAAATATTTTCCAAATTATTTAACATCTATTTGCATATATATTAATATATATGTCTTTCTGTAAAATAAATAATCCTGTTAGGGAAAATGCACATTAATTATAAACTAGGAACTAAAATGAATTTCATAACCTGTGATCTAGTCTTCATGCAGAACATATATGCACACATTGCATATGTATTTGGTATAAAATGTGTGATTTATGAAAAGAAAAAGGAATAAAATATGTTGTAATTTTGTTACTGATTATTTAAACTTTCAAAGTAAAAAAGGCAGCTATGCTTCACATCCTGTCTTTTTCTTATAAAAAGAAAAAAATCTGGATGCAGTCTCCTTTTTAACTTAATATTATACCAATTTATGACAATTTAATGATATATGTATATTACGACTTCAACACATTCCAGAAAAAAAAAAAAAAAAAAAAGAATAAACCAATAGAAAACAGGTTTAAAGCAAAGGCCAGGATCAAGGGGTGAGAGTTTGGGGAGCTAAGGTAAAAATTGAGGGATCGTTTTGTTAAGATTCTACCTTCATGAGTAATTCTCTGATTTTAGTTTACCCACCAAGAACACCATTAGCACACACTGAACATGTCTGCGTAATGGAGAGACCATCTATCCTTGTAATGATAGGTAGGGGAAATGCATTTTCTGCTAAAACAAGAAGCATCGTCTACATTACTCAGATTTAATTCAGAAGAGCAGCAATCTCTATTTGTGGAGAAAGTTGGCCTGAGCATTTGGAAACTTTTCAGCACAGTTGGCTGTGAGTAACAGATAACTCAAAATAATAGTGCATTAGCCAAGATTGGAGTCTATTGCTTTCGCAATAAACATTTTAGGGAAGAAAAGTCAGGTCCATAATGGAGGGTTTGCTCTGGATAATCCTTGGAAGTTGAGAGTTATTCTCTAATGCTACTTATGCACTTCCAAAGTCCATCCTGAAGATGATGTCATCGTGAAAGATGGCTGAGTAGGTTCCAAATTTGGTTTAACATTCAAGATAGAAGATAAGAGATGGATGAGAATGCACAGGAGCTTTTTCATTTTCAAGAAAGTTTACCAAAACTAGACATTTTCTGATGCCACATCCATCCCATAGGTGATCCTTGTCTAGAAAAACTATTTTCAGGATAACAGTATGTTAATTTGTCTATTCTACCAATGAAAAGGGGAGAAGGAACACAGGGGAAAAGAGCAGTTGCATGCACAATATGTTCTAAAATATTTGGACACACAGACTAAAACCACACATATCGAAATTATATTGAAATATTATTTAATACCAGAAGGTACCTTGTAATAAATAAGTAAATAAGAAAACAATGTTGAGACAGCATAAAGTTGTCTTTACTGATATAACTGGCTGAAATGGTTTGATACTGTACAGTATATTTTTTAATCTTTTTGGAAGTGTGTTATGAAACCACAGAAGCTCAACAAAAAGACACTAAGTTCCAAGGCAGAGAGTCAACCTGGAGTCAACACTCATTAGTTGTGTATCTTTAGGAAATTGCTTTAACTTCTCTATGTTCCTGTCTTCTGATGTGCAAGAGTAATGTTGCATTGTTAGTAGAATTAAATGACTTAACATATATAAAGACTCTGAAATTATTAGGCCTTATGATGAAAATTCATCACATTTATTTTTAAATGTTAAGTTTTTGTTGGCTATCATTTTAGCATATTATTTCCAGTATGTTAATAAATGCATAGAAACCTTACTCTGAACTATAGATCATATCATAAGAAAGAAGCCAAGAGGGCTGAGACTGTAGCTTAGTGGGAAGAACATTTTTATGGAACTACAAAGCATAACAAAATGTATATCATCTTCTTCAGTTAGGTTATTCCTAAGCAGAATCAATTTGTAAGCTGACTTGTGAATGACTATAAGTGGCTATGAAAACATGAAACCCAAAAAATAGTTAGTTGTCACGTAACAAAAAAATGTTTACATACAAGACCAGCATGTTTAGGATTCTGGTTAATAAGAATTCAATTCCATTTAAGAGAGAGTGGGACTGAGCAATGATATACTCTATTATGAATAATAAAAGGCCTGAAGAATTGCAGAATATGAAAATGAGGCTCTATAAAGGAGAGAGTCACTGCTTCAATTCCACATTACATATCCACTTAATTTTTCTACATTAGCAATCAAAAGAAAAATTACAATAATCCTGAAGACATATAATTAGTCACAATATTCTAATGATACTGAAAATTGAACTCAATGTGGTCTTTTTTCAAGTTATAACTACCTATCAAGACTATTTTCCCTCCGTTGTGGCTCAGTTAGAGTAACATTATGTTTTTAAAATCACATTCTGACCTCAGACCTTTACAAGGTGAAATAGAGGATTTAAACTGAAATGCATACAGCTGCAAGCTTGGAGGACTGCCAGTGAGTTGCTAGGGAAAAGTGCCTACCAGTATATGTATAGAAAAAATGAGGAACAGACCTAGACATATCTCTACATAACCAGGGAAATACATTACAAGATAAATTTTCATTTTGTGTATCTTTAGGAAATTCAGAAAAGCTCAGTTCTTTAGGGTGGTTACAGATTGTCTTTCAAAGGAATTCAAGAACACACAACCATTGGAGAACTAACAACATTGCACCGACAGCCCTGAGGCAGCCCCAGAATGCACATGGCTTTACTAGCTGAGTTAAATCATATCTCCTCTCATGTTTCTGAATAGGCATTTCTTACTTGATGCATAAATGAGAAAAACATCCTAATTTACCTACTTAAATACATTAATAAAAGCTTTTCATGAACTAGTTGCCTCAAGCTAGAAAGCTGTGAAATTTTGAAGATCTAACGCTAAGGTAGCTGCTACAGTCTCAGTTACTGGGTGGTACTGGTATTTTGAGCAAATAATTGGATAACACGTTATTTCCTTCTTTTTTTAAAAAAAAAAAAAAAAGGCTGAAGATTTTGCAGTGACATTCTCAGTGTCAGCAGTAGCTTCAACAACAGTTACGTAAAACGTTAAGATGCCATCAGGAAGCCCCATTTCACAGTTCCGAAAACTGTTAGTGGATGTGTGGGTGTGTGGGTGTGGAAAATAGTCTGTATATTGTCACAGAGTTTGTAATAGAATGTGAAAGAGAAGCAGTCCCAGAATATCATTCTGTAGGCAGTGGGCAACCTAGTGATTTTGTGAAAACACCCTTGAGGAAGGCTTCTTTGTGCCTCTATTTTAGGAAATAAACATATAATGTGAACATATGCACTTTATCTATATATGCGAGATATATATATATATATATATATATATATATATATATATATATATCTTTCATATCAACTGCTTTCTTCCTGTGCCTAGCAAATAGAGATATTAGCACACAATATCTAGCTCAACTGGCTTTAACATATGCACTATTCTACCATGGGTTTATGGAAAACCACATTAGGAAAAAACAAAAAACAGAGTGGCCTAATATGTTCTAGAAATGAAAATCAATATTTTAAATTGTTTGTGCTTATTGTTTTTCATATTTGATTCATCTTTTCCTAAAATGTTTGTGGAAAATGATGTTGTGTTACTTTATTATTATTAAAGCAAAGACAAATTGTAAATAAAATGTTTCCATAGCAGATTTCCATTGTAATTTACAGAGAGAGAATTCTGAGAACACTTCTACACTTATTTGTTGGATGTTGTTTTGCATTTTCAACTAATTATCCAGATTCTGTCACAAGTTAACAAATAGTTTGTATAATTATCTTTCTTAAGACTATCATACTGTAAATAGAGCCATACATAGAAAACAAATGCCTTGAAGAGACATACTTTGGTAGGATGAAGAAGAGTTTTAAGCTCCAAAACTAGACTTTCTAACCCTAAGCAACCCCTCTGTAACTTGTTCCTCAACTCCTACAGTCCCAGGAAATGGGTGCCATGTTAGAGAGAAGTTTACTCTGAGACCAGCCAGCTGTCTGTTAATGTGGTTTTAGAAAGGAATGATAGTGTTGATATTCTCCTTCCAAGTGTCCCCTGCATGAGTGCCAATAAAAACTGAACAATTTTTTTTGAAATCTCATTAAGTAATGGAGAATTTAGAAAAACTTAGTATCCACAAAGCTCAAGAGAAAACAGAAAGAAAACAAAAACTGAGAATAAAAACCATGAAGTGGTAGGAAGAACTGAGGTGTAGCCTTGGGTATTTACAGAGGCTGAGTGGGGCACACATCCATAAGGAGTGAATCTGAGCACAGAGAATAGACCTGGAAGATAATATAGTTGAGAACATGATGCAAGATCAACGAAATGGATCTAAAATTAAATGTGAAAGTTAAAAATATAACTATTTCAGAAAAGAAGTTATCAGAACATATCAATAAATAAAGCCATTATACAATTGTGAGGGAAGCTGGCAGTTTAGAGCATGCCTCTCAGCTCAGCACTGGATGGATAGAGGCAAGAAGATTCCATGAGTATGAAAATGCCTGCCCTGCATAATATGAGTGTGTTATAAAAATAATGTAGAAGACCAATATATAGTTATAGTACAAATAATTTAAAATCAGATTTATAAACTTTTTTTTTTCCTTCCACAAATGTCATGCACTAAGAAGACTTAACCAATATCTATAAACAATTCCCAGGATATATCGTAACAAAAGGTTGTATACAATGAAAGAGAAATCATGAGTAAAAGAAAATTATTTACAATTTAAAAACTTTGAGCAAATAGAACAGAGGTAAGTGACTCTTTGGAAAAAGAAAGATCCTTGAAGTTTGCACATTCGAGAGAAGGTATTGGAAGCCACCATGAAATTCTGGATCACATCCCCAACTTAACCTGAAATAAACACTTTCCATGAGGAATACCTGCATCACAACATACTGCCCTGAGTTGTGGAAAATACTGGAAAGCCTTTGTTAGTTGTAAGTAAAAATATAGTCCTTGTAATGTTGCATTTGTGTAATGTCTACATTTGTGAATTTTTCCAAATGAACTGAAAATGTCTAGGTATAAATTATATACACAATTGCTAATTCATCTTTATTCATTTAACAAAAAATGAAAAGAAGAGAAGAGAAAAGGAAAGGAAAGGGAAGGGAAGGGAAGGGAAGGGAAGGGAAGGGAAGGGAAGGGAAGGAAAGAAAAGAAAATCTGGGAAAATGTACCTAACAAAAGAGTAGATAAATAGAAACCATTAAGCTATTTTTTCTGGAAAAAAATTATTATCAAAATAAATAGGATTAATTCAGAAATCAAACAAATCAATGTAAAAATGTATGTGAAATAGCAACAAGAAAGCATAAAAGAAAACTAGACTTTTATGTTTTCTTTTGCTTAATGCTATGCATGATGATGGAGACTTGAATTCAGGACAGTGGCTAGCTCTCTGAACCTGCAGCAGAGGGAACTTGACAGTAGAAAGCAGTGGTTCTCTAGGATGACTGAAAACTTTTACAACATGATCTTGGAGTTTGTTCCATAGTAAATTGAACTCTCTAAATGCATGCTGTTCCACAAAATACATGATGGTTTATGTAAATTTTGTTTTCACTAGAAGTCAATGATAGGAAAAAACAACAGCAACAACAAAAAATCCTAAAGCTGAATGGAACTCATCATATAACCAAGAAATATCATTCACTGGAATTTTCTTAAGTGAATTAGAACCAGCTTATTCCTCTTTCATTTATTGCCACTAAAACCTGGAACTAAACCAATAACTTTTAGGATGTAAGCTGTGTAACATCAGAGTAATTGAACACTACTAAGTGATCCATAAAAAGTAGTCTATTGATTCATACTGTAGGGTGGATAAATCTTAAATGCTCTGTTAAGGGAAAGAAGTCAGTTCCCAAAGGCTGTATGAGGTGTGATTTCATTTCCATGCTATTTTGGAACTAACTCAGTAACATAAATTAGTGGTTCTCTAGGATGGGGTTGGGAAACTTGGAGAGAATAAACCCATGGAGGGAGAAAGATTGGCCCCGTGCAACACATGCCCTGGTGAAGCATTGCCAAACCTACAACCTTACTGAAATGCAAATGTAAAGATTAAAACAGAGCAAACAAAACCCAAAACCACAATGTCAGGAGAATGAGATTCAGAATATATAACATTAAATTAAAATATATTTATTTTATCGTGAAGCTATAGTAAGAGAGTAAAGTTGCTTTCCTATCTAAACAATTTTGGCTGAATGTTTCCAAGACAAAAATAAAAAGATCCATACAAATACTACTGAAAGCTACTTAGAAAATGACAACATCCACATAGAAAGAGATTAACAAATATAGTATTTTATGGATACATGTATTAAATTCTTTTCAGTTGCTGTAATAAAACACCATGACTAATATAATTTATAAAAGAAAACATTTAATTGACTATGTGGTTTCAGAATTTTAGAGTCCATAATGACAGGACAAAAGCAGAGAAATCTGTGAGCTCACATATTGATCTAGAAGAAAAAGAGGGAGAGAGGCTCATTAGGAATGGCACCAGTCTTTTAAAACCACAAAGCTAGCCGCCAGTGACTTACCTCTTCCAACAAGGCCTCACCTCCTAATCCTTCCCAAAAAGTGCTAACGGAGCATCAAATTTTCAAATATATGAGCCAATGTGGGGAGCATTCTTTCTCAAGCCACCACAATGCATACATGTATTTTCACCATCTTTTTGTTTCCGTGGAAATAGCAATAATGAAATCCAGTGTGTACCAATGTTATGTTAATACTTTCTAAGAACCAACTTTCATAAGAAGGGAAAAGGGCTCCTTGGAGATACAACTGATAGTTGATCCCAAGCCTGGTACATATACAGAATACGATGATCCTGAAGCTCAGGCATGGGAGTTTAAAATATGCTAACAACAGAAAACACACACATGGGAACATTCCAAAATTAAACATGAGAAAATCAGCCTTAGCTCTGACTTGTTGAAAATCAGCCTAAATAATGATGATATTCGTTTAACATTGTAGATCAATTCCATGGTAATTTGAACAAACAACAAACCAATGCCTGGGTAAGAACAGTAGTGGCCTTTAAGAATAAATCCTCATTTGAGAAAAATGTGAAATTAGTACCGAAAGTCGTAAGTGTCCTTACACTAACACAATACACTAGCAAACCGCAAACTGAGTTGATAAAATTAAGGTAAGATAGAACATTTGTAGTATCTCCATGTAGATTCCCATATTTATTAAATGCCAAGGAAAAGAGCAGACTTATCAGGGGACTGCTGTGATGTCAACGTACCCAAGGGACAAAGGTGAACGTCCTCAGTTGAAATCCATGCTGCATCAGTCTGTAGTATGAAATAATAATAATTTTTTAAAAATCCCTCATGTATCCTCCCGCAGATCATATTTACTGTTAAGAGAGACCATATCAAATAACCAAAACTGTAGGAGAGACAAACCAAATCCTGGGCAGAACTCTTCTGCTTCAAATTTACAAAAACAAACAAAAAACAAAAATAAACAAACAAACAAAAAACACAAACAAACAAAAAAACACACACGACTGAGTATGCATTGCTGTTGAATGTATCAGCAAAACAAAGGATAATATGAGTCCCTGACCTGGAGCCTTGAATGTATCAAGAAGATATTCTTAGAAAATTATTGTTGAAACCCAAATTAAATGTATAGCATTGTTCAGAACATTGTACCAGTATTGTTTTCTTAATACTGATTAATGTGTCATGACTAAATAAAATGTTACAGTGAAGATTAAACGAAAATATACAGAAATCATCTGCACTATCTTTGCAGCTTGAAAAGAATCATCACAATATTAAAATTTAAAAAAATTAATTTAAAGCATGAATCATTCTACAGGCTTTGAAAGAGAAAAGTTCATGAGAGTATGTTGGTGTCACAAGTCTTATTTCTGCTCCTTTGCAAACCTGAAACTTTTTCTTTGGATTTCAGACCGTGAGAATTTTGACTTCTTGGGTATAACTTACGTTTCTTAAACACTCTGATTTTTATTCTAGGTGTGTATTTAGACCTTCAGTGTCACTTGAAAGGTTGGCAGGACAACAAATGCAGTTGGCTGGTGGTCCAGGGTCTACTATGAGCCACTCCTCAACAGTTCCAAATCTTAGAGAATTGTGGGCAGATGAACCTAGAAATAGTGATGCAGGCGAAAGCAATGTAGGAGGCACTGGACTGTGTGCTTCAAGTATGAGGAAGACAGTTAACAACCCCCTTAAGAGTCTCATAAAGCAGTGCTCTGCACCCATGCCCCCATCCATCTTCTTGCAACGAGCAAACAAGATCTACAAACAGAAAAAGTGACTTCAAAATTGTAGAGGCTGGGAGGGAAGGATCTCAATAAATTATTGTTCAACAACAACAACAACAACAACAACAACAACAAAATTAGCAAAGATTAATTGAAAGTGGATTGCTCTTCTGAGGTTTTACCTTTGGGACGTAAGAAGTCTGGTCTTTAAAACAAGTTTTGAATACTGTGGAAAAGTATGCCATTTTCTCTATTTGATGACCATGGATTATAAGGAACAGATACTATTCCTGATCCTGTGTGAGACTACTCTGACATTGGCACATTGCCCCTTCCCCAAATGTTCTTCTCTGGCTTATGCTCGTTTCTTCACATGACATGTTCTGTTTACTGCTTTAGTACAACAAAGATAACCTCTAAAATCACTTCTTCACAGATTATTCCTCTGTTGATTTGACAATCATTGTTCTACAACAGCACTGGCCTCTGACTTCCAGTCATTCAACTTATGACACCCAACATATATGCTTAATCTTCCTTCCATGTGAAGGTCCAATATTTGTCCCTAGGATGTAAGCATAAGGAAACCATGGCATATAAAATCATGTTCACTATTTGCACCCATATGTTCTGTTGTATATGTAGACTCAATGTTTATTTATGTACTAATAGGTACTAAGTCCCGTTAGTAGCACTTTTTCTGTCTTCTCATCTTTTTTCTTCTTGCCTATAATGTTCAGGTTCTCTGGTCTTTCATTTTGTGGACCAAACATCACAATATATTAGCTCACAGTATCCTAATTTAGATATAATCTTTCATGGCTCGATTTTATTAAGATTTCTTTTACTTGACTTATAAGATGTTATATATATATATAAAACATCTTATAAGTCAAGATTTATATATATGTATAAAACATCTTATAAGTCAAGATTTACTACTGTGGTCATAACCTTAATATAAATTAGGTGCTAAGTACATGTCATCAAATTATATCCTGTTCCATTTACAGGTACTTGTACTACGTTTCTAATTGTTAAATATTTTATTTCAGACATCATTAGTGGGCAAATAAAACTATCATGTTTGTTGTAATTCAAGAGGCCTATGAAATAACATGATTATCTTTTTTAATTAAAAGGCTATGGTGTGTGCATTTAATTATTTTGGTTAATCAAAAAAATTCTTAGAAATGTGGATGTGTTCATCAGTTCAATGCCTTTACTGTTTCAAACTTCATTATGAGATGAAGTCACTGACTTCTAAATGTAGTTGGAGTGATTATTTTATTTATCTATAATTGCTTTATACTGTAATTATATGTTCTCCCTCAGTGATCAAGAATGTTACATGTGAATTTATACTCAAACAAATATATTTTGGTACAATATCTCATTATCATCACCATCATAAGTGGACAATTACAGCTACTAAAGCTACTAATTATTTGGCAATTGATGTATCATAAGCACTCTGCTAAGTACTTTTACATATTGTCGCAAATGTCTATTTTTCGAACTGCAAACCAATGTATTAGACTTTATTCCTTCCTTTTATGAATAAATAAACAGATTCTAAAGGGAAAGTATAGGGTCAACTATGGTCTAAATATGTTCTACAGAATATTAAGCATTAAATTTTAACAGGAACAATGTATGCCTTCATCAACAAACAACCATCTCTTCAATGTCTAACAGAAGCAGAACTTTGGAAATTTTAAGTTGTGCCATATAGTAAATTAGATATCATGCAGTCACATTCGTCTCATTGTCATTGACAATTTTCAACATATATTGACAATATTCCCACATCATAAGACCATCACCACTATAGAGTTAGGAAAACACAAACTCAGAAGCAAAGCTTCAGGTTGCAGGTCATCGTGTCTTGTCCCATTAGGAGACAGTTGCTGCTGCTGCTGCTTCTCCTCCTTCTCCTTCTCCTTCTCCTTCTCCTTCTCCTTCTCCTTCTCCTTCTCCTTCTTCTTCCCCTTCTCCCCCTCTTCCTCCTTTTTCCCTTTTTTCCTCCTCCCCCTTCTTCCTCTTTTTTTCTTCTTAGATTCCTTTATTTATTTTACACATATGAGTGCTCTATCTGCATGTACACCTGAATGCCACAGGAGAACGTTTGATCACATTATAGGTGGTTGCGAGCCACCATGTGGTTGCTGGGAATTGAAACTCAGGACCTCTGGGATAGCAGCCAGTGCTCATAACTGCTGAGCCATCTCTCCAGCCTCATCTTGCTTCTTTAAAAAAACAAATGCACTTCAACCAATACACATATATACATATTTTCAGCTTCCCGAAAGTTCCAACCTCTCTATTTTAATGCAATTATTTTCTTTCTAAAATCAGAAATGGCTTTGTTCATGTAATTTCTCTAATGAATACAATATCAGTTTGCAACCCCTGTGATCTTTTTTCCTGAGTCTCTTCAGCTACCCTTTTCATAGCATTTGAAATGTAAATAAAGAAAATAATAATAAAAAAGAAAAAAAAAAAAAGAAATTTCTTAATGTATGCATCAGGCTTTCTGTAGAATGTTACACCTATCTCTAAGGACATCAGATATTGACTTTGTATAAATTATATGTTATAGAATTGTACTTCACAATATAAATCTATTTACAAAAATCATAAATTCATTTCATAATTTATAGACTGCTTTGAGTTTTAAATGAAAGAATGATATATCTTTCTTTTCCTTTATATTATGGTTTTATATACGAATTTATTTATTTAATGTTATAAATTTGAAATTCGTAGATTATTCCCTGAGTTAGGCATGATGGGGAAAAGTTGGCTATTGGTATCATGAAGAAATTTTGTTACAGGGGGCTGTGAGATTGCTCAGGCAGTAAGGTACGTTCCATGTATACAGAAGAACCTTAGGTTTGATCCCTAATACCCACACAAAAGAGTCTCTTTCTTTTCCAGGCTGCTTTAATATTTTATTTTTTTAAATGTTAATTTGTTATTATATGTTTTCTTCATTTACATTTCAAATGTTACCCCCTTTCCTAGTTTCCTCTCCAAAAGCTCCCTACACCCTCCCCCAACCCTGCTCTCCAACCCACCCACTTTTGCTTCCTGGCCCTGGAATTCCCCTGTACTGGGGCAAATAATCTTTGCAAGACCAAGGGACTCTCCTCCCATTGATGGCCTACTAGGTCATCCTCTGCTCCATATGCAACTAGAGACACAAGCTCTGGGGGGGGGTACTGGTTAGTTCATATGGTTGTTCCTCCAATAGGGGTGCAAAAGAGTCTTAACACACATAAAAGAGCATCTAACACAAATACAAAGACAGAGGGAGATTTTTTTCAATTTTTATTAGGTATTTACTTCATTTACATTTCAAATGCTATCGCAAAAGTCCCCTATACCCTTGTCCCCCCCTGCTCCCCTACCCATCCACTCCTACTTCTTGGCACTGGTGTCCCCCTGTACTGGGACATATAAAGTTTGTAAGACCAAGGGGCCTCTTTTCCCAATGATGGCCAACTAAGCCATCTTCTACTACATATGCAGCTAGAGACACGAACTCTGGGGGTACTGGTTAGTTTATATTGTTCTTCCATCTACAGGGTTGCAGACCCCTTTAGCTCCTTGGGTATTTTCTCTAGCTCTTCCATTGGGGGACCTGGGTTCCATCCAATAGCTGACTGTGAACATCACTTTCTGTATCCATTCCTCTGTTGAGGGACATCTGTGTTCTTTCCAGCTTCTGGCTATTATAAATAAAGCTGCTATGAACATAGTGGAGCATGTGCTCTTATTACCAGTTGGAACGTCTTCTGGGTATATGCCCAGGAGAGGTATTGCTGGATCCTCCGGTAGTACTATATCCAATTTTCTGAGGAACTGCCAGACTGATTTCCAGAGTGATTGTACTAACTTGCAATCTCACCAATAATGGAGGAGTGTTCCTCTTTCTTCACATCCTTGCCAGCCTCTGCTGTCACATGAATTTAGGCACATGGGAAAAATCCTGAATAGAACAGCAATGGCTTGTGCTGTAAGTTCAAAAATTGACAAAAGGGACCTCATAAAATTGCAAAGCTTCTGTAAGGCAAAAGGCATTGTCAATAAGACAAAAAGGCCACCAACAGATTGAGAAAGGATCTTTACCAATGCTAAATCAGATAGGGGACTAATATCCAATATATATAAAGAACTTAAGAAGATGGACTCCAGAAAACCAAATAATAAAAAATGGGTCACAGAGCTAAACAAAGAATTCTCAACTGAGGAATATTAAATGGCTGAGAAGCACCTGAAAAAATGTTCAACATCCTTAATCAGAAGGGAAATGCAAATCAAAACAACCCTGAGATTCCATCTCACACCAGTCAGAATGGGGGTGGGGTGGGGGAGGGAGAGCTTATGTCCCTGGCCAGCATGTCTAGACAAGCAGTGAGCTCTAGTAACAGGGAGGGTTCCTTTCTCCAAACATAAGGGAGAAAGTGCTAGAATACGATATCCAATGTCAACTGGGTCTTTACTTATATTCACAAACAGGTGCAGATACACATGCACATATGTGTACATAAACACATATACACAAACAAATGCTACTATATGTTTTAATAGTATAATCTTTAAACTTCAAATTTTGAATTAAGTTCTAATAATATTTTGAAATTCATTGAAATATAAATATGTAAACCATGAAATTCAATCATAACATTAACATGGATCTAAGTATAATCTGGTATTTTATCAACATTTAATGAACAATTTGTTTTTTATGTATTTTATTTGAATTCTTTTTTATTGAAAATAGGTCATTTTCATCAATATACTCTGATGATGGTTCCCCTCTCTCAAGTCTTCTTAGTGCCTCTTCACCTCCCCTTTCCTCCAGATTCACACTCTTTCTGGCTCTCTTAGGGAAAATGTTCATGTAAGGAATAATGATAAATAAAGTAAAATAAGACCAGTAAGAATAGAGGTCAAGGTGAATAGTTCCACAGTAAACAGATGTGGAAGCATTTCTATGATATTCAACTAGAGCATTGCAGATTTCTATCCAGGTTAAGCTGGATCTATGGTGGTTATTTATTTTAGAATTCTAAGAAAATTCAGTGCTAATTTCAGAACCTTGACTTATTTACATTTTCTGTATTAGAAAGGTAGGTTTTGTTTTTGCTTTTGTTTTCTTTTTCCTTGTGTAAAGGATCCTTACAGATATTGTTTGTTATTTGTTTTCTTAATGGTAGTCTCTGTTGTTTGGGTGGAACAGAATCTTAATGCTGCTGTTCCTTGGTAGTTGTGGATACTGACAGTAGTATTATGATTTAATCTCAAGGTTTACATGTTTACATTTTTCAAGGTGAGTGACCATTTTTACTTTATCTTTTGAGAACTGTCTGCTAGTTTGATTATCTTTTGGTTATCTTGATTGCATCAACTGATATGTGAGAACCTATTTTAACTGTGGGCAAGACCATTTTACGGAGGGCATCATTTTGTACAAAAACTTGAAAATCAAGCTGAGACCATGCTTGCATTCATTGCCTCTCCGTTTCCAGAGTTGGGAAAGCAATGCAACCAAGCCTTGAGGCTTCTGCTACCTTGATTTTTAGACCACGTTAATTATCCCCTTGAGATATGAGCCAGAATAAATCCATTTTCTCCTCACATACCATTTCCCAATCACTATATTACAGCAACAAAAATTAGCAAAAACAGCCATATTACAAGTAATTTTCCTGACTTTATTTTATTCTTTTTGTACTATTTTATAGGGACTTGTTCATCTTAAGTTATTGGTTATAATGTTTTTTTTTTGTTTGTTTGTTTGTTTGTTTTTTTGTGCATCTTGTTGGTACTAGCTTTTTTAAATATACTTCAGTGTCAGAGACCCTAATGTGGTCATACCAACACTTGCTCCCTTTATATATGTATTTTTATTATCACAAAGAGGCTCTACCTGCTTCAGAGGCTTTCTTTGTTTTGGGGATTGGTTTTGTTTGGTAAACTGTAATGCCTACTCTTGGTTATCAGTTTAATAAGAGTGCTTTTATTTTAAGAAAGCAAAAGTCTACACACAGGCTTCAGCCACTTACACAAATGGCAATGACCCCAGACAAAGATGTGCAGGCCTTTTGTAGGGAACTAGGGGTATTTTAGTTAGGGCTAGGTAATCTAAAACGTAATTGGTGGGTTCTGGGGATATTTCATGGATTTATTTCTGATCAGCTTGGGTCCCTGTGGTCAGTGGACTGCACTCCTGTGTCATAAATGTTTAATGACTGGATGAGATATCCAGACCATGTAAGACTGCTCAGCACAGATGGCCCATCCTGAGATAAGATATTTTCCCATCCTTGTGGTTATCTCTAGAATGTTCTTTGAATGGGGGTGGGGGGGTATGGCCTTATTCCTAGAATTTCTGGTCTGCTCCTAGATCTGGAGACTTATGGCCTATTTCCTGGGACTGATGACTTAGGGGAGGTTTATGATGGGTTCACGGAATGGATGGCTTTCCTTCTGAAGTCAGGCCCGGACCAAAAATGGAGTTTATACCATACTGTCAGTGATCATATCAAATACATTTACCTAGTTATGAAGCCAAACCACATCTCATTAGGTGTTTGCTATTAATAACATGATCTTTCAAGTCTAATTAGATAGGTTCTCAAATGGCAAAGGTATAGGAGGGTGTGCCTTATTGACCTACCAAGGTTTTCCCAAATAATCAAGCCATGAGACAGACCTAGTATGAAGAAGCTTTATTGTGAGAGAGAAAGGTGACAAGGAAAGGGGGTAGAGAAAGGGAGACAAAGAAGGAAAGAAAGAAAGAGGAGAGAGAAAGAGAGGAATCGGGGGAAAAGACAGGTGGCAAACACAGGGGGAAGAGTGGGCGTGAATAGCAGATGGGGAAATGGAAAGAGAGAGATGGAAAGAGATAGTTATAGAAGAAGAAAGAGAGAAAAAGAGAAACAAAGAGAGACAGACAGAGACAGAGAGAGACAGAGACAGAATGAGAGAGAGCTGGGTGACCAAATAATTTTTCTTATATACCAGCTTGGATTGCACCTGGCAGGTATAGACCTAAGCATTTGCTAGGTAACTGTTGGAGGAGCCTAGAGGACTTGCCAACAGGCTCAACATCTAGATCGATTATATTTAATCTTGTGAATTTTAACACACTTCTCAGATCACTGCCTTCAGATCAAATAGCCATGGAAACATCTATGCTGAGGGGTAATTGGGAAGATTAGGACTATTATGTAAAAGGTGTTTGGGACATGGCCTGGTACATAATAAGTTATCAAAGTGCATTAGTCTTTACTGTGATGCTCTTTATTTTCTGTTCATACATGTCTTGGCTACAAAACAATTGCTCAAACAGAGGTTTGTGACAACAGAAATCCAGAAATATCTCAGTGTGGAAAAATAAAAAATTGATTTACATGAATTAGATACCCTCAGAGTTCTGTCTGGTGGCTCATGGAAGCAACTTCTCCTCCCAGTGATGAGAAAAATTTGATTTTTTTGTGCCACACAGCTAGTATGTCTGGGCTTTATCCAAGTGTACATTTTATCCAATCAACTAGAACTATCATAAGAGCTCTTCCAGGAAAAAGAGAAGCCACTCTCACCTGTTTTTCATAGGGAAGATACTCTAGGAGACACTATAATGCTGGGTATACAATCAATCGAATCTGTCCAGAATGCACATGTCCAAACTGAAGAACAGGGTCAGAAGACATAGTTTAGTCAATAGGAATGAAGACATGTATTTAATCCCCAAGAACCCATGTAATTAAAAGTGACACATTCTTTTGCTTCAAATGCTGAGGAGACAGAGAATAGTGGCTCTCTGGAATTAGTGAGCCAGCTAGCCTAGTCTAACTTGTATGGTTTAGGACAATGAAGACTCTGTGTTAAAATTCAAGCTATATTGTACCTGAGGAATAACAGTAAGGTTGTGCTCTACTCTACACATACACACTCACACAGACACACAGACACACACACAGAGACACACACACACACACACTCACACAGACACACATATATTCACACAGACACAAATACATGAGCTCACACTCACACACACACACACACATGCACACACATACAAATAAACACATGGTAATGCACAATGCACGTAGACACATATAAACATGCACACATCTGCATAAAAATCATCCAGAATCAGATCACATTTGTGGTGGGATGAATAGAAATGGGCTTCATAGGCTCACAGATTTGAATACTTGGTCCTGAGGAGCAGTACTATTAGGAAGTGTAGTCTTGTTGGAGGAAGTGTGTCATTGGGGGTGGGCTTTGATATTTCAAAAGTTTATGCCAGGCTCAGTGTCTCTCTCTTCCATTGCCTGCCAACCCAGATGTAGAATGCTCAGCTCCTTATCCAGCCCCATCTGCCTGCATGTACCTCTGAACCTGAAAGCCTGCTCCAATAAAACATTTTTCTTTATAAGAGTTGCCTTGGTCTTCACATCAATAGAAAACCTAAGACACCGCTACCATTAGTTTTATCTTATTATTGAAAGAAAGAATCATAACTTACTTTATATGTACCAAGTTCTGCAGTGCTGTTCCCTGCAAAAATTTCTATTTATTATTGTTTAAGGTGCTAACTACTCAACTTATATTTTAAGAGTAATTTGTGTCCATATTTCAGGACATAATTCCATAATCTATCCTCTTTTTCAATTCTAGCCATTAAAATATAGTCAAGTAAACACTGATGACATAATTTATACTAGACTAACCATAATCTCTTTGTAGAAACTAAGTTTTAATTGGTTTGATCAATTAATCACTAGTACTAAAGTAAAAAGATTATGTGGAATAGAGGTATAATTATTAATAAAAAACATGCAGACCAGGCCATGAATATTGTTGAGTATATAAAACCAGCTAGACATTTTTCAGACTTGATCTTGCTCAACAGAGAAACTATGAATGAAACTTAAATTTGGTCATCTCTGGTAAATTCCCAAAGTTAAACAAACTTAAAGTTTTATCTACTCACAAGCAACCAAGTAATGTTGTTAAGGCATAGAACAAGGTAAAATGAAATTGGAAAGATTGCAACCATGACCAAACAAAGAATTTGTATTTCTTTCCTGTTCTCTCTAAAAATGCTTGCCTCTAACACTGAATCATCAGGGCACTAATGAACTTCTTGTGCAATGTTGCCCATTACATGGGTGGCTATCGTTGTTCTTTTAATAGTTATATTAAAACAAAATCTGATCCTACTGAGTGAGAACAACATGAGAGAAAATATGGTGTCAGGATTGTAGCTGATGGAAAAGTAAGTTTATTTGATCTATTTTATCCTATGTCTACTCTCTGGGTATGTTGGATGCTTGTGTTCTACATATCGATGCTGGGAGATCTTTGAACACATGGAAACACAAACATAGGTCTTAAGTAGGTTGATGAGGATACATCCTTCAACCTATTCTGGGGCAAAAGAACTGTCTGTGTCTCTGTGTTATTTCATGTTCCCTGTAAGAAATCCTAAATTAAAAATGTTCTATGGAATAAAACTTCAGTGTTTTGGCAAGACCATTGAATTCTAAACTGATATCATATTGCTAAAAATATAGGATATGAGTCTCCATATTTATAAGTGTATTATTACTATCTATAGAATAAGAACATTTAATACAAAGTGAGACTGGAATGACAGTTCACTGGTTAAAAGTTTGTATAGCTCTTGCAGAGGGCCTGAATTCAATCCCAAGGAACAGCCATCTTGGGCAACTCATGGGCCTCAGTAACTCCAGCAGGAAATCCAATGTCCTCTTCTGACCTACATGGATATCCATATTCATGTGTTCCTACCCAAACACAGATATACACATAAAAGTAATTAAAAATAAAATGAAATAATATATTTCTAGAGTATATTTAATACAATTAAAAAGATTTTTTTTAGTTTTATGGCTTCTAACATTTATAGCTTATGAAGAATGATGACTATAAAATGCAAAAGGATTGAGAGCATTAATAATATATTTTAACTAAGCTAATCAAAAATATAAAATTAAATTTATATCAGAGTATGTAGAAAAATTTGGCTTGAAATGGTGCTTCTTATTTTATAGCCTATATTAATGATGACATTTTAATTTTAAACTAAAATATTAGCTTAGATAAAATGTTCACAGTCAACCTTAAAGTAATAAAACTCTTTTTTAAAGAACAAAAGGTACCTAATTTAATTTTATATTTAAGGTAGGGAGCCTTCAAGTCATAAAACTAATTTTATGAGGAACTTCCCCAGTGCACATATGTAACTCACATTGGTAAGTAGAATAGATGGTAGGTTTTAGAAATGCTTACCTTAAAGATGAACATACTATAAGAAGCCAAAATTACTATTAGGATCAAATTTAACAATAACAACAACAGCAACAACAAAATGATTATAAAAAGAGAATTTTCAGCCTTCAAAAATGCATTAATCAAGCACTAGTCAGAGGAGAAAGTTTGTTTTTGTTTTTGTTGTTGTTTCGTTTTGACCTTTTGTTTTGGTCTGGGTTTTTGTTTGTTTTGTTTTGCTCTAAGATATGCCATTCATTGAATTCTATTTCATGGAGACTTGAATTTGGTAGCTAAATGTCATGCATATATTTACAGTAGTATGCCTTCTTTAAAGAGTAATCACATTTTTTAAAGATACTTTCACAATAATTTATCATGCATCCAGATCACTCACACCTCACCGGACTCCCTTTTCACCATGAATTTCCCTCTCATCTTCATTTACACCATTTTGGTTTGAGACACACTGAGTTAAAGCAGACCTAACTGTGTGTCTATGGATTTGGATCTATTATTGGATCCAGTAATACTGGTAGGATCAGCAGCCCAAAAGGAACTAAAGCTGATGGTTATTCCTCTCCAAAGTAATTAGTAGCCCATAGATCAGAGGCAAAAGAATAAGGCATCATGAGCCTCTCTCCTTTTCTTGACTAATTTTTGACAGGCCCAGGATAGGCAACTAGCATTGATGTGACAAAATAGTACAATGGAAGAAGTGAGTGTAGGCAATGACATTTAATAGGCCATGGCTCATGCACATTTCTCATCTTCTCAGATGGAAGGTTAAAAATATTTTGTTTAGAGTGAGGCCAACAACCATCACCTGTTCTCTGGATCTGGAGTACATTTCAGACTCTTCCCTCCACACACACACACACACACACACACACACACACACACACACACACGCATGCACACACACGCACGCACGCACGCACACACACACACGCACGCACACACACACGCACACACACCACACACACACACACACAGCCCACCCACCAACACCATCAGTTATAACAATGGCGTCTATGTAAGAAAGGCTTCTATGATTCATTCAGGAAACAGCTTTGATATGTCAGTATAAGAATAGATATTTAGAAGGCAGTTTGCATCTCCCTCTTCAAAACTCGAGGTTTATTTCCTATTTTTCTATAGGCTGGCTCCTTCTTTTTTCTTCCAGATTTCTTCTTCAGTATGTTAGCTTGCAAAACTCAGACTAGGAAAGAAAGAGAATGGCTTCCTCTGTGCACTGAATAAAAAACTCCAGGGAACGCGCTGCGGCTGTCTGTGTATTCCCATTCTGAAGGTCCAGTGTTGTTGTTCAGACATGCAGAAGCCAATGCAGATTTAACTAAACACTTTTAAAGTGTGCCTGTCATGGTCTGACCCACAGTTCATCATTGCTCAGATTTCATTGTTTAATTTAAAGAAATCACTGAACATGATATCCATAAAAAGTAAACCACTTATTATTAAGAAAAATGTTTACTTCTTATTGAATCTTTGTGAATTGCACATCATACACTCACCCCCATCTCCCCTCATCTCCTCTTCCCTCCATACTTGCCCTCTGGCCCAAAAGTAAACAAAAAATAAGATAAATAATAAATGTTAATTAATTAGTATAATAATACAACAACATCGATGATGACAACAGAAATCTCTCCATGGAGGTTGTGGTGTGTCACAAAGTATAACACAGTATACTCTTCTTTTACTACCCCATTCGGGAGTCCATCCCATCATCAGCCACCAAACCTAGATACTAATGCTCATGCCAGCAAGATTCTGCTGAAGGGACCCTGATATTGAGGCCTCTTGTGAGGCTATGCCAGTGCCTGGCAAACACAGAAGTGGAGGCTCACAGCCAGCTATTGGATGGAACACAGGGTCCCCAATGGAGGAGCTAGAGAAAGTACCCAAGGAGCTGAAGGGGGCTGCAACCCTGTAGGTGGAACAGCAATATAAACTAACCAGTACCCCCTGAGCTCAAGTCTCTAGCTGCATATGTAGCAGAAGATGGCCTAATCGGCCATCACTGGGAATAGAGGCCCCCTTGGTCTTGCAAACTTTATATGACCCAGCACAAGGCAAGGCCTGGGCCAAGTAGTGGGAGTGGGTGGGTAGGGGAGCAGAGGTGGGGGGAGGGGTATAGGAAACTTTCAGGATAGCATTTGAAATGTAAATAAAGAAAATAATAATAAAAAAATCAGTTATTTTATTTATTTACATTTCGAATGTTCTTTCCATTCCTGATTTCCCCTCTGCAAACCCCCTATCCCATTCTCTTTCCCACTGCCTCTATGAGGATGTGCCACCACATACCCACCCACTCCTGCCTCACTGCCCTAGCATCCCCCTACACTGGGACATCGATCCTCCATAGGACCAAGGGCCTCCCCTCCCATTGATGCCACATAAGACCATCCTCTGCTACATATATACCCTTTTGTCCAAAGAGCTTTACTTGCAAATGATTGCTGCAATGTGTCATTGTCTGGTTTGAGGCCTCTTGCTTGAATTTTTTGTTTGTTTAGGGTTTGTTGTTGTTTGGTTTTGGTTTTTTTTTTGTCTGTTTTCACTGCAAAACATTAGTGAAAGTAATCCAAAGTACAACATACAATTTCTAAAAGACATTGAAGTAGTAGCATTTCATCAAGGTGATGCGCCTATGAGCCTCTTCTGTGACTTTCAGTTATTCATGGACCAAAGCAGTTGGAGCCTCAGTGGGACGAGTTGTCAGGATCCCCATCATACAGCCAGAATGAGTACCACTTTAGATGAGGACTCAAGAGGTCTCTTTATTGTCACAGTTTTGGTGCCACGGCATATATGGTTCCCAGCACAAATCTTTTCTTCTCAGAAAACCAACCTTTCCATTTGTTTTGTTTTTTTGTTTGTTTGTGTGTTTCTTGTTTTTGTTTTTGTTTTTAGCTCCAGGTCTTTCCAGAGAGCAGGAGACTGAAAATAAGAGTTATAGAAAGAGTGAGGAGAGAGAGAGAGTGTGAGTGGGAAAGAAAGAGTATAGGAGAAAGAGATGACTTGACTTCTGAAGCAAGTCCTGACTTAAAGGCAGATGTCTCACGTTTGCCCTTAATAGTCCCTCAGTGAAGTAAAGCATGATAGACAAATGGGTGAGTGACCTGTGGTTTGGCCCATAGAATCCGGAATTATAAATGACTGAGTGGTGAACACTTGTTCTGTATTATCCGTGTTCTGTGTTTAATAGTCAGCCCATAAAAATAACCAGCTTGTAAGTTAGGTTAGAAAATATACATGAAATATATCTGAAATATAACAGGCCAACAGGCTAGCTAAGTTAATTAAATGTTTTTTTAATTCTTCCAGATCCAGCTATGTACAAAGTCTGCATAAATTATTGCTTCCATAAATATAAGCAAATCCCTTTGAACTAAATTATAGCATTGATGCTACAAATCCATTTGATTTCATAGAGTCATAAATATAAAGTCATGTTTTCCACCACCTAAGTAATAATTTTCTTACTTTGTAATTACCAGGGGTGGAGTTTTCTTTTTTGTCAGGATAAAACCACATCAATACAATGTATAAGGAAAGTTTTCCTTTAAACAACTGTGTTGGTATTAATTACTTTTGACAGTAATAGTACAACATTTTTGCTAAAACATAAAATCAGACTTAGCTTAAAGTAACTCCAAAATTTCTTTCATTAGTTTCATATTACATATCCATAATTTAATATCATTTTCAAAAATTCCCTTGCCTTTTATATATTTCTGAATATATTCTAATAAATAATTATTTAAGTTTAAGAATAGAGAGAGTAAATTCATATTTCCTGTTAACTGTTTTCTTTTCTTTTTTTTCTAATTTTTTAAAAATTAGATATTCCCTTTATTTACATTTCAAATGTTATCCCCTTTCCTGGTTTCCCCTCAGAAACCCCCAGTCCCCTCCCCCTTCCACTGCTCCACAAAGCACCCACTCCCTCTTCCTGGCCCTGGCATTCCCCTACACTGGGGCATAGAGCCTTCAAAGGATCAAGGGCCTCTCCTCCCATTGATGATCGACTAGGCCATCCTCTGCTACATATGGAGCCATGAGTCCCACCATGTTTACACCATGTTTGGTGGTTTAGTTCCTGGGAGATCTGGAGATACTGGTTAGTTCATATTGTTATTCCTCCTAAGGGGCTGTTAACCCCTTCAGCTCCTTGGGTCTTTTCTCTAGCTCTTTCATTGGGATCCTTGTACTCAGTCCAATGGTAGGCTTCGAGCATCCACCTTTACATTTGTCAGGTATTGGTAGAGCCTCTCAGGTGACAGCTATAACAGATTTCTGTCAGCAAGCACTTGTTGGCATCCACAAAAGTGTCTGGGTTTGGTGATTGTGTATGGGATGGATCCCCAGGTGGGGCAGTCTCTGAATGGTCTTCTTTCAGTCTCTGTTCCACACTTTGTTTCTGTTAACTCCTTCCATGGTTATTTTGTTCCCACTTCTAAGAGGGATCAAAGTATCCACACTTTGGTCTTCCTTCTATATGTTTCTGAATATAGTCTAATAAATAATTATTTAAGTTTAGGAATAGAGAGAGGAAATATATATATGTCATGTTAACCATTTTCTTGCTTCC
Source organism: Mus pahari (assembly GCF_900095145.1). NCBI lineage: Eukaryota > Metazoa > Chordata > Mammalia > Rodentia > Muridae > Mus > Mus pahari. The sequence goes on from NC_034593.1 coordinate 38,955,255, forward strand.
AAAAAAGTTCAGCACGAAAAGGAAACCTCGAAAATATTAAAATATCTAAGAATTTTTACCCATTAGTTAATGCTCCAAAATTAATAGATAACTGCCAAAAGTTCTCAATTAAAACAATGAATTGTATAATCTCTGACATTTATAATACTTATTTCCATTTTTATTATTCCAGCACATTTTAAAAGAATGCTCATTAGTTTTATGAGTGTTTTGGTTTCTTTTCTGTCACTCTGATAAGACACGGTAACCAAAGAAATTCATAAAAGAAAGCATTTTGATCAAGGTGAAGGTCTTAATGTAAATCAAAACACTCTGAGTTTTAACCAAGAAGTCATTTCAGAGTGTTGATCACTCAGTCTGACACTCCCTGCTAAGTCACATGGACAGATGATTATAGCTGTTCAGTCAACGCACAAATCACATCACTGCCAAATTTCCCTCCTCTAGACACGGAGCACTGACCTTCGGGCAGCTGCTGGTGCAAGGGCAGAGCCACGCATGTGTCTGTGTCTCAACTCCTCAATGGTAATTCTAATTGGCAGCAGTGATGCCTGCTGGTGACAGCTGAAGAAACCTGACAGCTGCAGGCCCTGTTGTTGCAGGCAAAAAGCCACCGTTGAAGAGATCTTAGATGAGTCTATTAAGTCGTTTTACTAGCTCAGCTGGTCAAGTTCCTTTAGCTCACTTGGCACGAGCACAGGCCTGAGAACACTAAATCAGCTTTAAAAGAACGCTCCTGTCGTCTGAATTGTCTATGTGTACTGCACTAAAACTAAGTCTCTTTTATAAACGGAACTGAACCCTCTGGGCTGCAATAGTTGAGTCACAAGGGTATTTTTTTCCCCTCTGTGTGTGTTTGTTAATTTTTCTTTTCAATTACTTAGCCCCATTTTCCCTTCTATACAGAGTACACAAAAATCTTAATAACTCAAGATTAGCTAACATAAATTATATAGATGACCAGTCTAATATAATATGTACTTAGCTTTTCAGTGCTGTCAAGACAAAACTGTAAATTATTCATGGAAGGGTTGGAAAGATGCCTCCGTGATTAACAGCATGAATTGCTCTTGCAGGGACCATGGGTTTGCTTCCCAGCATCCACATCGTGACTCACAACTACCTGAATCCCCACCTTCAGGGAATCTGATTCCTCCTTCTGCTCCTCCATAGGTACTTATGCACATGCGGGACACATATAGACATATGCATATATACATTAAAATCTGCCCAAGTGTATACATGCATAAAAATAAATGCTACTTAAAGATACAGATCCAGCCACGCGGAGAGGTTAGGACAGGATGATTACTCCAGATGTGAGGCTAACCTGGGCTACACAGGGAGAAAAAGGAGCATGAGAAAGAAAGAGGGAGTAGGGGAAGGGAGAGTAAGTAGAGGGCTAACATCGCAACCCCCAGGCAATCCGACAAATTATGAGGGCCTTTTAGTGCTGCATCTTGTTGGACTATTCTATAAATATGTGAAGTAGCTCATGAAACTGGGTCTCAGACAATTAAAAGAATACGAAAAATTCATTACTACCAAATTAACCTAACATTCAGAGTCAACTGCTCAATGTGATTATGACCTTTATGCTGCTACAGGCTGGACTTTAACTTTGTATGTATATATTTCTTCATCTAGTGACACTCAATGCTCCTTCAAAGGCAGGCAAAAACCAAATCTAACCTGAAGTCCCTAAGTCCTTATTTTAATACAGACAAACAGTTGACAGGGGCACAAAACATCAAGTTCTATAACAAAGCAAATGTGCAATTAAAGCAAGTTAATTGACTTTTTCTCCTACTTTGAATACTTGTCAGAATAGGCTGTATGTTAACTGCCTTTTATACATTCAGGTCCTTAAATGTAGGACAGCCTAAGTGTTGGGTCACTAATAATTCATTGCTAAATGAAGAAATGGAGACCAAATGACATTTAATTGTGGCAAACCATTCTTACCATTTCTGAACTTAATTGGAAAGGAAAATTGACAAAATTAAATTTGGATGGTGCATTGAGACCAACAGAAATAAAATAGCTTATCTAGCTTCACAAGGATGCCCTTATAAGTGAATTTAATTGCTTGTTGTATCTAATTAGAAAGCCTCTAAATAGCATAAAGATTATTAAATTTTCTTCATTCATCATACTTTAATATTGTCAAAATAAACTACAAGTACTTTTCCAACATACTTCTATTTAAGTGATACTTTTTCATTAAAATATTCCTTGTTAATTTTACCAATGGTATGAATAGCTAGATAACAAGATTTAGATATGAAAAATGAATTCATTGGTATGAATTGATTGGTAAAATTAACTCTTTCTGCATTATCCCCACTTTTGTTTTCTACTAGTAGGAAAGTAAACTAGTTTATGAACTACTTTTTATTTTTTTTTTTTTTTTTGGTTTTTGGTTTTTGGTTTTTCCGAGACAGGGTTTCTCTGTATAGCCCTGGCTGTCCTGGAACTCACTCTGTAGACCAGGCTGGCCTTCAACTCAGAAATCCGCCTGCCTCTGCCTCCTAAGTGCTGGGATTAAAGGCATGCACCACCACTGCCCAGCATGAACTACTTTATTTGAAGAAGTTTTTAACTTTAATACATAATGATTATGTTTGCTTACAAATGTAAGAAACAGAGTAACTGTGTGAGAAACTACACTAAATAAGTATTCTAAGAAAATAGTTCAATGAAAATTCTAATTAAGAAGATCCAGCTCCTGCAAAAAATCTAAAAGAGACAGCATGAACACATCAGCCTGTATGTCTGTGACAGCTATTCTTGGTTGCCAACTTGACTACATTTAAAATGATCTATAATGGAAAAATAGAGGGGACCTCTGAGGTAGGAAGACACATTTTAATCTGTGCCACACCATCTCTTGGAAGAGTAAAAAAGGACAAGGAAAAAAAAGAAGCATTTTTTCTCTTTGCCTTCTTACTCTTGCCTTGTTAACAAGTCCATTCTTTTGCTGGCTACTCTTTTGGGTTTCTTTCATCTATTGAAGACGAACTGAAACATCCAGCTTCATGGACAGGAGAAACTTCTGGAATCTTGGGCATTCTGTTCATAGCAATCCATGCTAGATTAGTTGGGCAATAGCCTGTAAGTTACTGTAAGCTACTTGAATAAATCTACTTCCTATATTGTTATATCTATCTGTATATATGAATTTATATGCAATATATATTCAATATATATGCTATATATACATATACATATACATATACATATACATATACATATACATATACATATATATTCAGCAGCCAATTAGCCAATGCTGCTTTTTATTTTCAGTGAGGGCACGCAAGGACTATCAGGAAGCATGGTGGCTGGTGTTCCCTAAGCAACGCATTCTGAATCGAATTAACATAAAGAAATTGGACTCTATAACATTCTTACAGCAAATGATTTTTAAATTGGTCATTACAAAGTTAATAATTGAGATTAATTGATGTTTAATACTTTTAATTTATCATTTTAGCAATATCATATTATTTAATCTTTCTAACTTTGCACTTAAGGGAGAATGGTCATATGTTTAAACATAATTAAGAGACTAAGATATGAAATATAAACAGTGGTTAATTAAGCATCCTCATTTTCATTGACAGATGTATCTCAATAGTAATGATAAAAAAGGAAAAAGGTATTTGGCTTTGATTCATGAAAATTGACCTGGAATGAAATAATTATTTTCCAGGTGTGACAGCAGGCTGAGCTATGCTACACTGAAGTTTAATTCTTTGTTGAAGTGCAATGTATGTCAACCTATGAATGAGTCCAACTTAGAAAATGCTCAAGAGACTAAATGAACAATAACTGAGCCGTATGTATGATGAACATATACAGGAAATCAAACTTTGAGAGCTGAATGCAGAGGTAGCTTTCTGAGAGTCAGTGTGTCAGGAGGCATCCTACATTGACAAGCATCCTACATTGACATCCTACAGGAGGCATCCTACATTGACAAGCCTTCACAAGGCACTTAAATGCCAGAATCAGATTACATCAATTTCAAAAAAAACACAAAGACTGCCGGGAAAAGAGTCTATGTTTCTAACAAGGAACACCATTGAAAACTGGAGATGATATTTTTCAGCTCCTTGTAAGAATAACCAAATACAGAAAGGAGAATTGATGATTCAAAAAGCAGGCACAGCCTGATAAACCTCAAGATAGGAAGAATTGTCACATGCAGTGCATGGACACATCATGTAGCAAGAAGTTCCAACTATAAAAGTATGATCTAACTTAAAGACTATATACAAAGTCATAGGGTTGGGGGAAGGACTCATATCAGGAAGCAATACCTCACAGGTATCATCAGTATCTTTTTTTAAAAATTTAATGTCAAAATAACTTAAAGTACACCTTAAAGAATATACTTGTGAAGGAAAGAAAGTTGTTTTGTTTTGGTTTGTTTTGGTTTTGGTATGGTAAGTGATGTTGAGCCTAGAACTTGGATGGAAATGATTAAATTGAGAGACAATAGAGAACAGAATGTCTGGTAGTTGAAGATCCAATCACAGTGGATGAGGAATGCATACACACTAAGGATGATCAAAGGTGTGACTAACAGGATGGTTCATTTAGAAAAAAGAAGAGTAAAAATTGCAGAGAAAAGAAGTTCAGTGCCAGGCAAATACAGAAGTGGATGCTCACAGTCATCCATTGGATGGAGCACAGGGTCCCCAATGAAGGAGCTAGAGAAAGAACCCAAGGAGCTGAAAGGGTTTGTAGCCTCATAGGAGGAACAACAATATGAACTAACCAGTACCCCCAGAGCTCCCTGGACTAAACCATCAGTCAAAGAAAACACATTTTGGGACTTGTGGCTCTAGCTGCATATGTACCAGAGGATGGCCTAGTCAGTCATCAATGGGAGGAGAGGCCCTAGGTCCTGTGAAGATTCTATGCCCCAGTATAGGTGAATGCCAGGGCCAGGAATGGGAGTGGGTGAGTTGGGGAGCAGGAAAAGGGGGGGAGGGGATAGGGGAATTTAGGAGAGGAAACTAGGAAAGGAGATATTTGAAATGTAAATAAAGAAAATACCTAATTAAAAAAACTGTTAAAAAAAGAAAAAAGAACTTTAATGCCACAGACTACTTCCTTTTTGAGGTCTCCTGTCTGAGTGGAACCGGTCTCTGGTGGCAGACAGGCATGGATTCGGCGGATGGCAAACAGACCGACATGAGAGAGCATGTAGAATCTGAATGTAGTTTTCTAAATCGAGCATCAATTTAGGTTAGGCAAGACAGCCCAGTAGTGGGAAAGGATCACAAAGGCTGGAAACAGAGTCAGAGAGACCCTGCTCCTGCTGTTAGGAGTCCCACAATGTGTTATATATGTGCAGAAGGCCTTGATCAGTCCCATCTGCAGTGGGCAGTTGAATCTCTGCGAGCCCCTACGTACCCAGGTGAGGTGATTCTGTAGGTTAGTCTTTGACTCCTCTGACCCCTTCGATCCTTCCCCTCTTCTGCAGGATTCCCCAGTCTCCATTTGAAAGTAAGGTTATTTTTTTTATTTTAAATCAAGAAGAGTCAGGGATGAGTGTGGCTACAGCGCTTCAGAGCACCTGGCTTGCCTTCCGTGAATTACGTCTGTCAAATGATGCCTTTTGCAAATCTGACTTTATTGCACCGTTTTTTATCATCTTTGAAAAATATTGGCATCTTAGCATTGTTTTGTTAATGTAGGAAAAGTGAGCTAACACAGCGGTTAGGGGTGTGTTTGCTTCCACTGTGTTAGGGACACAGAGTGTTCAGGTTTTCAGTCTTTATGACATACCAGTTGACTTTTACTTTAGTCAATTGCAGCCTTCAGCATGGAGTGAATAATTTCCTGTGTGAGTTCACAGTACTAAACAGTTCTTTTGTCTCTCTTTTTTAAGTATGTCAACCTCATCTTTTACATGAATTAGTTTTATCTTTTCTCAAGTTTCTGAACCTCTAAGATTAATGAAGCAGTCAAAGAACGAAGGACTCATGAGAGGATAATCTTGTCAAAAATACCTTTCATAAGGTCATTGTGCAAATCATGGCATTATATTCTAAATACCCTGGTTAACAGAATTTTCTACCTTGTGTATGCTTCAGTTTTGCTCTGAAAGTTAGAAATATATGTGAATTTATATTTATACCAAAAACTTAACGAATCAAGCATGGCAAAACAAAGACAGAATTCAGTAGTCATTAACTTATCAAGCAGAAAACAATAATTTTGATTTCTGTGATTTGTGTTTATCTAGTACAGCCAACATAATAATCATTAAATAAAAGACTGGATGGCATTTCTCTACCAGGAGAGTGCAGTGGTGTTTGTATAGGGTATAGGAAGCTATTGATAATACAAGACAAAGATCAGAAATTATTTTTCTGAAAGGCAAGTGATGACTATTTTATGCAACATGAGCTACAATTAGGTTTCAGAAATAAGAAATAGAAAATAAATCACATGGAAGACTGTCCAACTCTTCAGCTTGTCATTGGTTTGAGTAACCAATCAGTGTTTGAGCACAGAGACAGAGAATAACAAAACATCAAAATTACAGAAACAAGAAAGAAAAGGAATGAAGCTACAGGCATCACCTGCTCCCATGGTTCCTCTGATTAGTCTGTTGGATACATTAGCTCCTCAGAGCAGGGAAATCCAGCAGATAGTAGTGGTCACAGTAGAGGTGCAAATCCTCCAGGAACCATTCATCGTCATAGGGAATCACCTGAAGGGTATTGTCTCTCATGATCCCATCTATAGGCCCTTATGAGGAATTTAAATGCTTTGTGGTTTCAAATATTTAAGTACTTATTAGCTAGGTCATTTCAGATGAATAATAATACCTAATTGTAATTTTAGAGACAAGCTTCATACTTATTTTGTCACAGAGAGGTAACAAAATGGAAATAGAAACAAATTAATGAAGTTCATATACATACACATGAATGTAGCTTTCTTCATTTTGAGACGAAGGGCCAAACTTTGTAGTTCTTCACCTCGAAGATGATGACTGACTCATTTTTGTTAATAGAAAAAGTAGAAGGTGGCAGAGCTATAATAAACAACTCAGTTGAAAGATGAAATCTGGAATTCTACCAATTGTATGTTCTGGAACACTCAAAGTTATGACCCATAAAGAAATAAAATTAATTCAGTTCTTACTGATCACTGTATCATATACATTGTTTTATCTAATCTCTTTGACAATCCTTTTAAAGGATACATAATTTTCAGCTAGGGAAACTAAGGATTCAGATGTCTACAGGAATTATGCAAGATTGTACAGCATGCTAAAGAACTTTGTTTTTTTATCCTACATTTATTTTCTCATTATACATCTTATGGAGAAGGTCAACAACTCTTCTGAGTAAATATGTCTCCAATAGTATTTGGCATTTCATGTGTCCGTATATTCTCTAAAGCAAATCATGTACCCGTTTAAAGTACCATTTCCTCCCTCCACAAAATGTAGTTATTTCTAATATTCTACATCCAAAGTTAAACAATAAACATGGAAATATTTTATGAATTATAAATTCATATAAAAAATAAATGTGGATATAGAGAAAATTGGCTGCATGATTATATTTATTTCTTTTTCTGAGATAGGGTTTCTTTGTGTAGACTTGCCTATAGTGGAACTAAGCTCTGTAGACCAAGTTCTGTGATTTTTATATCAGCATGAGTAAATATTTATAGTTTAAGTGGAATAGCTAAAACTCAGTTTAAATAACCTGCAAAACACTTCTCCATAGATGTGGGTAAAGGCCAGGGACAAAGGTAAAAACAACACTATATATGATTTCATGGATATATAAGAGGCAGAGGACCAGGAAAACTGCTGTGGGATTGTGTCTTCTGGACATTGCAGGGATCCTGTACCATGAACTCCCAAAAGATAACTTCAAATAGGAACCTCTTAGGGAGCTTCTCATGTTTTACTGGTCAGCTGTAAATCCATTTTCATACAGGCACCACTAACTAGACACAGTGAGTTGTGTACAGATATCTATATGTATATAATAAAAGAGGCCATAAATCTGAGAGTGGAATGTATATGATATGAGACATAGAAGGAGCAGAAGGGGACTGATAGCAATGAGTACAATCAAAATGAATTATATTTATATAAAAATTAAATTTGTAAAAGATTCTATAAATAAATGTTTTGCTCTTTAAGTGAAATTATCAGTAATGTAAACAATATATTTAAAATTTACATATAGCATACTATTATAAGAAAATAATTAAATTTATGCATTACCAAAATTAACAGTGTTTGCTACTAACTATATTTAATGACCTCATTCAAATAAATTTCATATTTATAGTTAAGACATCAAATTAAAGTTTTATTGCTCTATTTGAGATACAGTTTGTCTAATGGAGCCAACATTGTAAAGCCTCCTTCTAGAGTAACAAAAGCTCATAATTGTTGTTATGGAGAGAATGGGTGAAGTTGAGGGCAGCAAACATTTATAGTGAATGAATCCACACATTAATAATTTAGATTGACAGTAAGGAATTAGTCTTTGTTTTGCTATTTATAGAGGCTAGAAATCTTAAAGAATTTATTTTATACCATAAGCAATTAATTATATATTAATGACTACTTGCTAAGAAATGAAAGTATCATAAACCACAGACAATTTGAAATATCATTATCAGACATTCCAGAAATATTAGAAATTTTTATTTCAAATGATAGCCGATTTGAAAAGTATTTCTATATAAAACTGAAAGTTCTGGATAAAATGATTTTATGTGTGCTTAGATACATGTTTCTGAAAAAAATAGCAGTGGTCAAGAAAGATAATGGAGTGTGGGTAAATAAATGTTATATAAAAGTAATGAGGTTTGGAGATAACATCTGGAATCATAAAACCTGAGTACTAAAGCTGTTTCATGGGAAAGTTTGTGGTTGTTATAAATGGTACTTCATAGTACCATAGATTAACAAACACATTGCTAATCTGAGACTGAGTTAATACCTAGGAATAAGTATAAAAACGATAACATTTCAGCACAGAAAAACAAACTATAACAGAATATCCTAAGGCTGCCTTCATGGATACTTAGGTGATAAAGAATATCTTAAGACCAAATTGAAGTCTGTAGTCATAGTACTGTAAGAAGGAATTTAATTTTAGAGGAACTAATCTTGTAATGGTCTGGAGAGCCTAACAGCATGAAGGACAATTCCTTAAAATACAAATAACTAGTTATCCAGTTTAAATGGTCCACCTTGATCCCCTTGGTCCACCTTGATACATATGATATACAGATGTATCTTCAAGGCTCCCTGTGCTGGGGCCCATGCACACACTGGCAGCACTAGGTGTTTTATTAAAACAAAAAAATGAAGAGTATGCAAAATTGAGAGGGAATCGTGAGGTAGTGGATGGGAGAGGATATGGAGCAGAGAGAATGGAAGATGAGAACAGATTTAGTACTTAACGTTTTTAAACATAGAAATTAGAGAGTTGTTCAGCTTCCATGTGCAGATGGGCTTTCTGTTGTTTTGCTGTTATTGAAGACCGGCCTTAGTCTGTAGTGATCTGATAGAACGCATGAGATTATTTCAGTCTTCTTGTATGTGTTGAGTCTTGTTTTTGTCCAATTTTATGGTCAATTTTGGAGAAGGTACCATGAGGTGTATTCTTATGTTTTTAGGGTGAAATTTTCTATAGATATCTGTTAAATCAATTTTGTTCATAATTTCTGTTAATTTCCCTGTGTCCCTCTTACTTTCTGTTTCCATGATCTGTCCACTGGTGTGAGTGGAGTGTTGAAGTCTCCCACTATTATTATACATTATATATTATTATACATTGTCATAATTGCAGCAAAGATATACTCACAAATAAGAAAATGAAAAGTGCATATAGAAAAATCTACTACTTGAGTTAGATGGCTTGATTAATTAGATAACTTTTTGTACCTGTATTCCAAATGTAAATACACTCTAAATGAATGCAAGTTAATTGTATTTCTGGCACTACATATATAAGGAAAAGTAAAAATGAAAACCAGTAACCTATGTTAAGAAGAAAGTGTTCTTAAAATTCAGCCAAATGGGAATTTTGGAAAGACTACATACAAGCACACAATTTTCAAAGCAATGATAGAGTTAGATTACAAAGAAATGAAACAATGCTGTGGCAAACCCACACTGGAGATTATGGGAGACATTGAAAAATGAGAAAAACTCAAAGTCTACATGAGGAATTCTCTGAATAACTTTCTGTGAATGAATAGGTTATGTTAGCACCAAGATTCAATGTGCCCTTAGCATTCAGGTGTTGGATATTAATCATCAATGAAGAATTGTTGAAATGTGATACATTTGTGAAATGATTAAACTTGAGAGTAAAGCCTTCCATTATTATAACATTTGCTGTGAGACCTGTTGAATCATTTTTTTAGTGATTTTCAAATAAAAATCAGATATAGTGTTAATCCTCTCATCATATTTGGGCACTCAAACAGTGGTCTGTCCACAATCAAACACTATGGTCAATAAGCAATTCTTTTGAATTATCTAGGTGTCAGGCTTCAATTTTAGAAGCACAAACATACTTATGATGGTCACCATTTCTTAGATCCTGAAAGCATAAAAAATATAAAGCAGAATAACAAAAAATAAATGCATACTTACTTAAATATTAAGTCATGGTCAGTGATTCTGAAAGTCTAAGGCACACAGTTCCAAAGAGACAAAAGCCCTTCTGGAAATTTAAGGAGAATTAAATGACAACAAACTCTTCAGGAGCAACATTGGAAGCCAGAAGAGAGTGAAATAAGAATTTAGTAATCCCCATCAAAATTCCAACTCAGTTCTTCACTGAGTTAGAAAGGGTAATTTGGAAATTCATCTGGAATAACAAAAAACCTAGGATAGCAAAAACTATTCTCAACACTAAAAGAACCTCTAGGGGAATCACCATTCCTGACCTCAAGCTGTACTACAGAGCAATTGTGATAAAAATTGCATGGTACTGGTACAACGACAAACAGGTAGACCAATGGAATAGAATTGAAGACCCAGAAATGAACCCACACACCTATGGTTACTTGATCTTTGACAAGGGAGCTAAAACCATCCAGTGGAAAAAAAGACAGCATTTTCAACAAATGGTGCTGGCACAACTGGCTGTTATCATNTAGAAGAATGAGAATTGATCCATTCTTATTTCCTTGTACAAAGCTCAAGTCTAAGTGGATCACAGAACTCCACATAAAACCAGAGACACTGAAATATATAGAGGAGAAAGTGGGGAAAAGCCATGAAGATGCGGGCACAGAGGAAAAATTCCTAAACTAAACAGTAATGGCCTATGCTATAAGATCAAGAATCGACAAATGGGGCCTCATAAACTTGCAAAGCTTCTGTAGGGCAAAAGCTACTGTCAATAAGACAAAAAGGCCACCAACAGATTGGGAAAGAATTTTTATCAATGCTAAATCTGATAGAGGACTAATATCTAATACATACAAAGAGTTCAAAAAGCTGAACTCCAGGGCCAGGTGGTGGTGGCACACGCCTTTAATCCCAGCACTTGGGAGGCAGAGGCAGGCAGATTTCTGAGTTCAAGGCCAGCCTGATCTAATCTACAAAGTTAGTTCCAGGACAGCCAGGACTATATAGAGAAACCCTGTCTCGAAAAACCAAAAAAAAAAAAAAAAAAAAAAAAAAAAAAAAAA
>NC_034593.1:38967511-38975321 GCF_900095145.1 Mus pahari
CTCAAGCAGGTCAGAAAGCAGGAGCTGATGCAGAGGCCATGGAGGGATGTTCTTTACTGGCTTGCCTCCCCTGACTTGCTCAGCCTGCTCTCTTATAGAACCAAGACTACCAGTCCAGAGGGGCCCTCCCACCTTGATCACTAATTGAGAAAATGCCCTACAGCTGGATCTCATGGGAGCATTTCCCCAACTAAAGCTCCTTTCTCTGTGATAACTCAAGCTGTGTCAAGTTGACACAAAGCTAGCCAGTACAGTGAGGTAACCCAATCACAAAAGAAGTCACTTGATTTGCACTCACTGATAAGAGGATATTAGCCCAGGGACAGGGTCGGGGGAGGGTATAGGAAATTTTTGGGACAGCATTTGATATGTAAATGAAGAAAATATCTAATAAAAAAAGTTAAAAAAGAATTTAGTAAGAGAAAACCTGATTCTCTAATTTTTAAAATATTCTCTGAAAATTTCATACACAGACATATATGTATAGCATATGTAAAAGTTAAATTTATACTTAAAGTTATATATAGGCAGTTGAAATGTTAATTTATTTTAAACATATGAAGTATTCATGATAAAATATTAATGATAAATAGTTACTTATTACAAAATTTCTCTTTTACTTTTTACAGGGCACCATTTATATTGATATAGCCACACTGATGGCATAATTAGAGTACATACAAACTACTCTTTATCTATGCACTTAGTAACCTTCTGTCAGCTAACTCCCATGGCCTTATAGGAGGCTTCAGCTAGGAAAAATGTAAAAGTAGTTTTGTGTATGTATAGCTGTGTGTTAATACATGACAAAATCATACACCACCTGCAATTGGATGTGGTCTTAGAAACAATAGTGAGAAAAATGTATTTCATTAAAAGAAACTGGGTAAGGTGCATGCAGAGATTTACTAACTGTGAACTCTGAAATCTTCAGGGTACAAGTAAGTTATAGAAACTTATTAATAAGACTGAAATGTCTGACTGTTTTTTTAAGCACTTGATGGAAAACTCCTGTAAAATATAATCAGCACAAACATGTGGATGGGGTGGTAGGTAGATGGATGAATGGAGACCTGAGTGGGAATAATTCTGAATCTTTCATTGGTGATAACTAGAGGATTTACTGTAAATCATGTGAGTGATGGTCAGATGAAAATAAACATTTAAAAAAATAATTTACCTAATATTTTTACTACCTAAGATTTGGATTCCATTCATTTTCTCCACCACTGAAGGAGTCACAGGTACAACACATCGCCAAGGTTTATTGTAAAGAAGCCAGCACAACAATAACAACAACAACAAAAACAAAAACAAAAACTGAAACTCAAACAGGACATGATCTGAAAACCAGAGTCCATATTAATTTCTGAAGAGTAGAGGTTTTTATGTTTGGAGTGTAAGAAAATTCTCTTTCTTTTCTCTGGATTAGTTGTTTGTGGCTGTCTTGGTGGATTGGTTGATTCAGACAAATGCAGAGAATTTTACTGGGTCCTGCCAAGATTAGAACAGCAGGAACACTGAAAAATACAAGCAGCAGTTTCTCATAGGCCAAGGAAGACCTGATAAGTCATTTTCTCACGAAGTAAGTACGCAGAAGTCTACCATCTAATTGTGATTGGAAAGCAGCTTTGTCTACCTATGACCTCTTTTCACATCAATCAGCCTGTTCAGTCACAAACTGATTTCTCTATCATCAATACCAGCTAGGCAGCAACAGAGCATTAAACTTTTGATTCTTAAATAGTAGGTTAAGCTAGGTATGGCTTTGCTTTCCAAAAAAATAAAGCCTTACTACACACACAGCCATACACACACACACACACACACACACACACACACACATACACACACAAACGCCTACGAAGATATGGAGAAAGACACAAGTGAATTATATAAAGGACAGAAGGATGAAATTAAGGTTCAGATTATTACATATTTAGCAATCCCAAAAGTATATTACATGGTACAAAAAGCACAAGTTCACAGAACATGAAATTTAACAGTTTTATATCTAGAAATTGGAGTTGAATTAGCGTTAAATGATAAATCAAAATAAAAATAGACAGCCCCCAAAATATAAAATTATGACAAATTAATCAAATTGTAATATAACATGCAGTATTTGTAGATCATGAATTTGTATTTTACATAAGATTTTAAGGAAACAGTTGCCATATCTTATCAAATATACACTAAAAGGGTGTCTATGTATGAGATTTTTGTATTCAATCTGAACATATATGTATACTGTTAAACTTTTGAGAAAATCAATTCTGTCTTGCATAAAGTTCAATGACTCAATATTATACTCAATATACTTCATAAACATTATGCAACTATTTAGTAAGCAGAAAATTAATGACACAAACATTTTTAAATTCCTCATCTACCATCCAAAGAAATAATTAAGAATTCTAATTAAATGGGTCGATATTTTGAAAAATGCACGTAAATTTAGATACAGAAAGAAACTTACATGATGTGCTTATATATATATAAAATATAATTGTATAATAGTTAATAATATTAATATATGAAAGCTAGGCAGCAGTCAATAAGCAGAGAGAGGTGGATCTCTGTAAGTTTGATGTCCACCTGGACTACATAGCAAGTTCTAGGTAAACACCAACTATTCAGTGTGCCCTCTCTCAAAATATAAAAATGAATGAATAAGTAAATAAGTAAAAACAACATCTTAAAAGTTTAAAGATAGAAAATCAAGAACTTAAAAACACATGTAATATAACTGAAACAATTAATAAAAATAAGCATGAGAATGTTATTTGATAAAATTTAAAATAATAATAAATAGACTATATAATAAGTAGACTAAAATAATAATATGTAGACTATTTTAGAAATTAAAAATGATACAGTAGAAAGATTCAAAAATAGAAAGTTTAATTTCACTCAAAACTGAAAATTTCCAACAAATTTCATCAAAAACTTAAAATAACTATATTTTACTTCCAAACTAAAATACAAATAGACCTATGGATATAGCCAATATTCAGATATTCAATGGTGTAAAAAGTTATTGAAGAAATTGTATTAAAAAACAGAAAATTCTTTGAGTAAACATAAGACCTATGAATGAATTAACGCTAGGCGGTAGTGGCAAAAACAAATGTCCATTTGTGAGATGGTATATCTTTACCTTTGTATGCAGAGACTAAAAGTCGAAATCATGCAGATAGAGAGCAGAATGTTGGTTAGCTGAAGCTGCGACCAGTCTGAAAGGATGCTAGTTAAAATATACTTAATTACCACTAAACAGAATGCATGCATTCAGTAAGTCTGTTCAACGATCTGAGGTTTAGCATGGTCATATCAGTTAAATGAAGACATGTTCTTGAAAATTTCAGAGAGAGGATCTAAAAAAATCATACCACAGCAAAATGACATATACAGTAATGCATTCATTAATAAGCTGTCTGCACCAAACACAATGTAGATGTACATAATAAGCAATATCCCCACATTTACTCATCAATATCAAAACCATGTAACAGTGTTTAAATTGACTCTTCAAAGCATGTACAAAATTCCAACACCAAAACGATTCATTCCTGACGAAGAGAAACTATTAAAGAAAATTGTACATGGAATGCTCTCTAAAAGAACAAAAACAGGCTAGAGTATGCTGTGGTTTGAAAACATGTATAAGAAGAAATTTTACCTTCTTAACATATGCAACAAAAGCCAATAGTCTTGCAGGCTTGTGTAAGTAACTTTACAAAAAAAAAAAATGAATTATGTGAGATTTTGTAGGTCCATACCTAAGGTGTGTGCATATGTGAAAAAAAATTAATAAAAATTTTCTTTATTTCAGAATCAATGATAATTTTCTGGTACATGATAAAATACATTATTCAATTATGCTCCTTTTACTGTAAATAACATATTGAAGACCTGTACTTTCTACAGCACTGCTTAAAGCTATAAGGGTAATTTTCTCCTTTCATTATTTAAATATTCATTAATACTGCCTGTAGAATAAGTAGATAAAAAACATGACAGTTACAATTAAATTTATCCTGTACATTATAACAGTCATTACCAACAGTGAAATAATGCTACATAAAAGCGCAATGACAAAGCATTTAATAGAGAAAAATTACTGGATTTAAAACAGTTGGCATGTGAAAATGCTGTTTAACACTTTTCTTCTGAGGAAAATGAATCGTTTCCATTTCAGGTAATGAAAAGGCAGGGACATTCATCTTCCGAGTAAAATTTAATAACCCTGTTTAGATTGAAAACTTCTCTTTCTAAATAGATTTAAAAGAAATAAGTGGTTTATAGCAACTAATACTATGGCTAGGAACTTTATGCTTACATTACAGTGTATAATTTAAATGATAAGATGTACATATGGATACGTGTACACACATGTACATGTGCACAGATTTAATGAAGAAAAAATAGCACTGGTCAAACTTTTAACTTTCCTCTAATTTTAAGTTTAGTATTTTACTATAGTAATAATCACCACCACAACAAAAACAGCTTCAGTTAATGGCACTATTAACTCAAGAACCTAAAACAGCAGCTACATTAATTATATTCATTATACTTAATTAAACACAATCATCAAACCTAACAATTCTTTGTATACTAATTAATAAAACAGCATGCATTCTGAAATATATATATATATATATATATATATATATATATATATATATATATCTCCTTTTGGCAAATCTGCATGAACTGAATTGCAATTTAGTATGGANTATATATATATATATATATATATATATATATATATATCTCCTTTTGGCAAATCTGCATGAACTGAATTGCAATTTAGTATGGAAGGAAGATATTAAGTTAAATTTTAATATATTAAATTCAACAAGCCTTGGTGTCATAGTCTGTTTTGCTAACTTGAGAATATGGTAATAGGCTTTCTCAGATGACTTTGAAGATCTTTAGTTTTCTATCACTACTTAGAGGGTCCCCAATGGAGGAGCTAGAGAAAGGACCCAAGGAGCTGAAGGGTTTGCAGCCCTGCAGGAAGAACAACAATATGAACTAACCAGTATCCCCAGAGCTCCCTGGGACTAAACCACCAATCAAAGAAACACATGGTGAGATTCTTGTCTCTATCTGCGTATGTAGCAGAGGATGGCCTAATTGGTAATCAATGGGAGGGGAGGCCCTTGGTCTTGTGAAGGTTCTATGCCATAGTGTAGGGGAATGCCAGGGCCAAGAAGCAGGAGTGGGTGGGTTGGAGAGCAGGGAAGGGGGGGAGAGGAGATTTTCAGAGAGGAAATGAGGAAAGGGGATAATGAGAAGTCACAATTTGATCCATAAACAAGTAGTAATAAGAATTAATTAGGCTTGTCATAGACTTTTGAAGCCCTAACACCCACCCCCAGTAATACACCTCCTCCAACAATTCCACACAACCTATCCTTCCCAAACAATTCCACCAACTGGGGACCAAGTATTCAAACACAGGAGTCTGTGGAGGCCATTCTCATTAACACCACCATCCATTTCTAAGAATACATACATTTTTGTTGTCTAACTGCTCTGGCTCCAGGTCTGTCTGCCTGTTGCTATGAACTTCATCATGATTGTCATGGATTTACCTTCTGAACTGTAAGGTACAATAAAATGTTTTGTTTGTTTGTTTGTTTGTTTGTTTTTACTTTGATTCGGTTATGGTGTCTTATCATAGAACAACAAATGTAACTAAGACACCTGTATCATTATTGCTGCTTCAGTAAGCTAGAAATGCTAGTACATTTTACCTCCCCATGGTATAGAATTAACACCTGTACATAAATTTCATCTCTATTAGAAAGAGCCTGATATAGCTGTCTCCTGAGATGCACTACAGTGCCTGACAAATACAGAAGTGGTTGTTCATAGCCTACTATTGGACTGTACACAGACAGTGTCCCCAATGAAGGAGCTAGAGAAAGGACCCAAGGTGCTGAAGGGATTTGAACCCCATAGAAGGAACAACAATATGAACTAGCTGTATCCCCAGAGATCCCAGGGACTAAACCACTAATAAAAGAGTACACATGGTGGGACTCATGGCTCCAGTTGCATATGTAACAGAGGATGGCCTTGTCAGTAACAACAGGAGGAAAGGTCCTTGGTCCTGTGAAGGCTCTATGCCCCAGTATAAGGGATTGATAAGACCAGAAAGAGGGACTGGGTACATAGGTGAGCAGGGGGAGGAGGCAGGGAATGGAAAGGGGATAACATTTGGAATGTAAATAAAGAAAATATCTAATAAAAATGTATATAAACAAATATATAAAACTATATCATATAGAAATGGAGAAAGTTAACTAGGTGATGTCATTTGAAAATGTATTGAGAGAGATTTTGGGTTAGGCTCATTGACTATGTAAATTGTAAAATAAGTTCCAGAAATGCTTGTGTTTAGAGAAAGATTTAGAATTAGAGAATTTAGATAGAAAAAATGATAAAATATTATTTGAATGTAAGTTTTAATTACCTTTTGTGCATTGATATAAGTCATCTCTAGGTCCTAAATACAGAGTAAGAAAAGGTGCAGTTGTGATCCCATTAAGATCTGAGTTGTGGTTTTATAGTATGGTAACTAGAATCATAAACACATTCACTTTTATGAGTTCAATTTGTTTCTGTATAGCAGAGGGTTATAGTCAACTTGTTTGGTTGACTAGAGAATTATCTTAACTCTTCTCTATGGTTTGCAGTTGGAAACTGCTTTATCATGAGCAATGTGATATTTTATTTGTATACTGAGACATAAATCTTTGGAGGAAATGTTCATAAAAAATGATGATAGTCTGTTCCAATTGTGAACAAGTGAATCAAGCTGAGAAGCCTCAAGTATGGAATGGGAAGAAATACTGAGTTCCACCAGAGCATGGGAACAGTAATAGATTTGGTGGTTTGATTGGCCCTGAAAGGCTCATATATTTGAATACTTGGTTCTGGGTTGGAGGAATGATTTGGGAAGATCGTAGCAACTTATTTTTTTTTTAATTTTTTAAATTAGATATTTTCTTTATTTACGTTTCAAATGCTATTCTGAAAGTTCCCTACACCCCCACCCCCACCCTGCTCCCTTACCCACCCACTCCCACTTCTTGGCCCTGGCATTCCCCTGTACTGGGGTATATAAAGTTTGCAAGACCTAGGGGCCTCTCTTCCCAATGATGGCCGACTAGGCCATCTTATGCTACATATGCAGCACGAGCTCTGGGTACTGGTTATTCATGTTGTTGTTCCATCTATAGGGTTGCAGACCCCTTCAGCAACTTGGGTTCTTTCTCTAGCTCCTCTATTGGGGGCCCTGTGTNCCATCCTATAGATGACTGTGAGCATGCACTTCTGTATTTGCCAGGCACTGGTATAGCCTCACACAAGACAGCTATATCAGGGTCCCTTCATCAGAATCTTGCTGGCATGTGCATAGTGTCTGGCTTTGGTGGCTGATGATGGGATGGATCCCCGGGTGGGGTAGTCTCTTTTCATCTTAGCTCCAAACTTTGTCTCTGTAACTCCTTTCATGGGTATTTTATTCCCTATTTCTGGAATAATATCCACTTATCAGTGAGTGCATATCTAGTGACTTCTTTTGTGACTGGGTTACCTCACTAAGGATTATATAGTCCAGATACATCCATTTGCCCAAGAATTTCATAAATTCATTGTTTTTAATAGCTGATTAGTACCGGCTTTTTGCCCCAGCTGCCTGCTTTGCTCCCCTGCTGTCATGGCCTTCCTGTCATGGTCTCTCTCCTCTCTCCTCCTCCTCCTCCTCCTCCTCCTCCTCCTCCTCCTCCTC
>NC_034593.1:38975471-38986736 GCF_900095145.1 Mus pahari
CTCTCTCAAGCTCAGCCAAAATAAACTATTTCTTTGTTTAGTTGGTCATTGTCTTGGAGTTTTATGATAGCAACAAATTTCATAAATAAGTGATTCATAGAAAAGAGATCTCAATTGTAGTAGATTAAAAAAAGGGAGATATTAAGAAAATAGGAAAGAGGGACAGTTGAGAGAGAGAGAGAGAGAGAGAGAGAGAGAGAGAGAGAGACCCACAAATCGATGGACAAGAAAAGAATCGACCATGTCAGGAATATTTAATGATCTTGGCAGTCACTGTTGACCTTCCAGGAATGGTTACATTGGCAAAGAAATCTTGGAGGTGGGCCATAGGTAGCCAAGACCGTTGATTATAGAGACATGGCTGAAGAAAACGCTTTCTTAACTCTGACATAAATCCAAGCACCTAGAATGTTGAATGTTGGTGTTAGTTATGTGTTTGGTATATGAGGTGGCTATGGAATCACTGTAGAAATAGCAAGTTCTTTTTTTCATTATTAGATATTTTTTTATTTATATTTCAGATGTAATCCCCTTCTCGGGTAACATGCTCTTATCAGTGATTGCATACCATGTATGTTCTTTTGTGATTGGGTTACCTCACTCAGGATGATATTTTGTAGTTCTATTCATTTGCCTAAGAATTTCATGAATTCATTGTTTTAAATAGCTGAGTACTACTTTTGTGAATCCATTCCTCTGTTGAAGGACATTTGGGTTCTTTCCAGCTCCTGGCTATTATAAATAATGATGTAATGAACATAGTGTCCTTATTACATTTTGGAGCATCTTCTGGGTATATGCCCAGGAGAGGGTTTGCTGGGTACTATGTCCAATTTTTGTGAGGAACCACCAAACTGATTTCTAGGAAGTAGGTGTGGGTGGGTTGGTGAGCAGGGGGAAGGTGGGAGAGGGAGGGGATTTTCAGAGAGGTAATCAGGAAAGGGGACAACATTTGAAATGCAAATAAAGTAAATAACTAAAAAAAAAACAAAAAACAAAAAACAAAAAGGAAAAAAAATACATCCACAAGTGCTGTGGAATTCAGATCAGAATTTATTGTATCTGGAGGCTATATATTGAAGGGGCTAAAAATGTTGACTTCCTTTTATTTTCATATCCAATCCTTCATGAGATAGTGCAGACATAATTGTTCTCAGTCCCACTGGGGCAAGAGAATTAAGAGAAACAACTTCATTCTCAGCCTGCTCCCATGACACACAGCACCAAGCTATTCTACTTTTCTAAACTACAGCTTAGCCAGCGCTACTGCTAACTCTGTAAATTCCAGTTCCAGGTGTGTCCTAGATAGACAGGCCCCAAGCTTTTCCTGAAATAAGACCAGTGCACATCGATCAGGCTCTAAGTCCACTGTCTGGAATCAAAGATCAGATCTTCATGCCAAACCCACGTACAAAACTCATTTAATACTGAGCCATGTAACATGAGAACCTGGCTGAGAATACCTGATCAAGAATGCTAATGAGTTCTATAAATGGGACTGCTTAGAATCTCTAGATGAGGTATTTACCTTTGTTGAGAAACCAGTCCATAATCACATGTAAACAAAATTAAAATTTGAACAAAAAAAAAAAAAGAAGAAAATCTTAAAAGAAAAAACACTCTATGAGACAGCAACCTAACTAAATCCTGGGTAAATATCCAAAGGCTATTCTGTAAACATATAAAAGTGATGCATTCACTCTCATTTATATAGCTAGTCACTATAGCTACAATGTAGGATCAATGAAGTGTCCATTGAAAGAAAATGGGTGAAGAAAATATTTGCTATATATACAATGGAACATTCAGCAAGAAAATATATTAAATCCTGTCAATGTCAACAACCTCAATGGTACTAGAGAATATTTTGTTGGGTTAAATAAGCTAGAAACAGAAAGATAAATATGGCATGCTCTCTCTTTTTTTATATATGAAAGGATACCTTTAATATATTTTTTGTTGATTAGTCAATATGGAATGTTCATATTAACCTTGATTTTTAAAATTTGCAGTGACATTTAAAAAAATGTTCAGTTTCTATCTATTTGTTTTCTTTATACTGACATTGATGCATTCTATAGATTTAGTTTTCATAGTGTTCAGTATATCTTGTAATCTAAAACCATATTCAAGATAACTGGAGAAGCCCAGCAAACTTAAAAATTGGTGAACTGCAGTGGAGGGAATTCTGTTTTTTATTGTTGTGTTGTTGTTGTTTTATTGGTTATTTTGTTTATTTACATTTTTCTTTATTTTTTAATAGATCTTTTCTTTATTTATATTTCAAATGCTATCCTGAGAGTTCCCTATACCCTCCCCTTGCCCCTGCTCCCCTACCCACCCACTCCCACTTCATGGCCCTGCCATTCCCCTGTACTGGGGCATATATAGTTTGCAAGACCAAGGGGCCTCTCTTCCCAATGATGGCTGAATAGGCCATCTTCTGCTACATATGCAGCTAGAGACACTAGTTCTGGGGGTACTGGTTAGTTCATATTGTTGTTCCACCTATAGGGTTGCAGACCCCTTCAGCTCCTTCCCCAATGGACGAGCTAGAGAAAGTATGCTCTCCTTTTGAGGTAAAAAGATTTAAGGTGAGCCCATAAAAGAAAAGAGTACAGTAGTGACCCCTGGAGGCAAGGAAGAGTACTGAAGACAGTGGAAAGACTGAATAACAGATGCTCGGTGGTAGGACCACCAACTTCTAGGTTGCTAGAGCTTAGTATGGTAATAATAATTTTCAACACTTGACAAATTTGAAGCCTCCAAACATAAAATATAAATTTGCAAAGCTATGTAGTTAGTAGGATTTGGTCCTGCAGACTACACATGTAGATCAATAAATCATTTATTTCTCAATTGCTGTCCCCATTTCTTTTGCATAACAGGATCTGATACAGGCTTAGAGATCTCCAAGAGCAAGGCTAGCTAAACAGTGAGAGCCAGATCCACCGGCTATGTTTTCTCATCACTGGAATTACAGTTATAAATTACAATACAATAAATATTGTATTTAGTACAAAAAATACAATATATGTAGCTTTATTTATTTATTTATTTATTATTTATTTTGCTTAAGTTCTGACGATGAAACTCTGGTCATCATGGTTATGCAGCAAACACTTCACCAGCTGAGCATCCGCAGCACAAGGCTTGTCTGGGGAATTCATGGTTAAGTATAGAATAGCAGCACTTGATATATTATAGGTACTTTGACTGGAAAGTGTGCAGCATCATGGGAAGTTCTCAAATCATTTAAAACTGGAAAAAGGCCCTGAGAAGGAGCCATGTGAGACACAATCTGAAACCTGAGTATCATTTAAGGTGCTGAAGAAATGGCAGCAACAGACAGAAAGTCTGTAATGAAGACAGTAGTTTTCTTGTTCTAGGAACTACAAGGCTAATTTAGAGGGATAGTTTAGAATTATTAGAAAGGAAAACAGAGGAGACAATGATCTCAGGCCATATGATTTAGGACTCCTTAGGTCATCTTAATGGTCTGGAGTTTTATGATGAGTATAATGTAAAGTCTTTGAATCATTTTGATTCAAGAGGAATGAAAAGATCAGTTTGCATTTCTCAAAGATCACTTGAGTTGGACACCATAAATTGTTTGGAAATTATGTATGGATTTGAGATGCCTAGTTATTAAGTTACTGCAGTGGTCAAGATAAGTTATGTATGTTGGCATTGAAGATACAAAAATTGGAATGCGTTCAGGGATGTCCTTGCAGGAGCATAAAATAGATTTGGTGGTCAGTTGGAAGAAAGTTTGACACAGGTAAAATAAAAGCAATTAAGAAGTTATATTCCCTTATAACTTGTGATGGACATCATACAGGATGAAGGATTTTGTGCAGTGACTTTAAAGAGCTTGTCAGTTTGCAGTTTTTGCATGAAGAAAATGGAAGGTATTGCAGCTAGTAACAGGAAGTACATATAGAGATATTAATTAAACAGTACATAATTTATACTTTTATACCCTTACAAGTGTTGTAGACCAAAACATCACTTGAGTTATACAGTTTGTAGGGACCAGTAAAGAGATTGTAGGGGCAAACAGCTAAATTTTTCTCACCAGTGTATTACAAGTTGTTTTATTGGACTGAAATAGTGGCTTCCTAAGTGAAATAATATAACCAAATGCCTTGGGTTTTTTTTCTAGTATGGTTCAATTTAGAGTCCTAAAAATGCCATGGGTCCAGAAGTTACTCAGTCCACAGTACACCTTGATGGCTTATCAACCTATTGTCTGGAAAATATATCAAAAACAAGAAATAAGTTGGTGATTTAAGAAAAGTAAATAGGCTTGAGAACCCAAAGTGAATAGAAATAACAACTTTGATGACTAAGTAATATAAAAATGTGTGTGTGTGTGTGTGTGTGTGTGTGTGTGTGTGTGTGTGTGTGTGTATGCCTTAATAAAAGTAAAACTTAATGAGAAACACTGGGATTTGTTTGTGTGTTAACTCTGAAGCTGTAATCAATGCATGCTAGAGTACCTGTCAGAGATACACAGTTAGATGTACACAAACCCAAGGACCTGGGAATTCAGACTATTGGGTGTGGTGAACAATTGTTGATCTATGAGACATATGCTCAATAAAAACAGCAAGCACTGCAAGTGAATGAAAATAAAGATATTAAATCTAGTGACATGAGCCCCCCCCAAAAAAAAA
This sequence comes from Mus pahari, assembly GCF_900095145.1. Taxonomy (NCBI): domain Eukaryota; kingdom Metazoa; phylum Chordata; class Mammalia; order Rodentia; family Muridae; genus Mus; species Mus pahari. The sequence goes on from NC_034593.1 coordinate 38,980,151, forward strand.
CCCCATGAATTTTGTAAATGAACATATACAGAAAACAGAATGAAAGCTGCTAGCCAGCTCAGGACCATACATTACTTATTTCTGGTAAGTGTCATTACTCAACAATGAGGAATAAAGGTGGGAAGTGGACAAGAATATTTCTCAAGATAGAATCAGGCTTTTGTTTACATGTTAGAGAAGGAGAAAGGTTAGTTGAACATACAAAAGATACAAAAGCCTTCACTAATCTAGAAAATTCGTTCTCAGAGGAAAAAGAATCTATCTAATTTGCTACCATATTTAGTTTCCCTTTTGCATTTGTGTCACAGCAGGTAATATATGTTGTCAGGAAGAATATAACAAATCTCAGATGCAAACACCTTCAAAAGAATGAGAAGCAGGGATATTTTTTATTTTCTATAAAAAAAACAAATTTCTCATCATATATAACATGAGAAACGACAGATTTTATGTACATGTAAGGAAGAAGATTCACCTCTATTAATGGCAAGTAACCCCTGGGGCAGAAGCATGATGGCCCCCCCAAATATTCACATTTAGCCCATTGCCAATAATAATAACCTGTTCTTTGTGTTCTAGACAACTAGAATTAAACCTAACATACTCCTAAGATGAGTTTCCCCCCTTGCTTATACCAGCATTCAGGCTAGACATGGATATTGTTTTTTAAATTAAAGTGTACTATCTTCTATAGCAGAGATGATAGCGTGGTGATTTACCACACCAGCTGATTTTCTAGAAGACCCAGATTTTACCTCCAGCTCCATGAATGGCAACTTTCAGACCTCTAGAATTCCAGTTCCAGGAGATCCAGTGTCCTCTTATGGCCTCCTTTGGCACTGCACGCAATTGGATGTGGATAGGAAGCCACAATCCATTTACACTGATAGTCCACTCTATTAATAGTCTAGAGCTCTGGTCCCTGTTCTGTTGCTTCTCTTTGTTTTGGTCTCTTGGAATCTCAAGTCAGTAAAGAAACAGTGAAGACAATTTACCTTTATTGAAAATTTACCTCCAGTCTCACATGATATATATGGGGAATGTGTGGATGCAGAGGAAAAAGCCACTGTCATTTTCCTTGACTGGATTTTTCAGCTTCTAAAGCTGAGGATAAGATATCTAGTCAATTTTCTATCCATAGTTTTAACTATTATAAAGCATCTCCAAGCTTTCTAGAGTAATAGCTGAATTTAAACATTTAATATAATATTGTGCCAAATAGCTTTGGGGAACAGAAATAGGATTTACACAATCAACTGTGAAGTTGGAGACTACATCCCATTCAAACACCCAGATATAATTATTAGAAAATTTCAGTAAAATTAACCAAGAGCATAACTGCTTCCAAGAGATTCTGTGGCCAGTTGAAAGAATCAAGTTCAGGCTTCCATGCAATGAATGAATCTCTTTGAAAATTTAATCCAAATGCGATTATATTAGATTGAAGTCTTTTGTCAAAATGCTTAAATGGAACATTCCCTTCTAAATCAGCCTCACTCCTTGCCATGGGATCTTTATTTGATATCCACACTGCCAATCACTTTGTAATCGCAAATATCTGCATGGGGGCATTTATCACGCTTGGCAGTGTTTGAGCAGAAGATGCTTACTACATCTGCTGATGGCAGTGTATCTTAAAAGAATAAAAGCTACAGGTACACATGCCTATATTACAAGGTGCTGTATTAGAACAACAACCAGGTAATTCTCCATGACTTGGGCACATTGTGTAGGTTCTAAATATTTACAGTTAATACTTCAGGATTTTTTTCCAGTGGTGAAGGTTGTTCGGAAGTTCTAACTTGGAATTCACAATCTGTGGAAGTTAAAGGCCATTTTATATGATTTCACAGAAACCATACAAAGTACATATAATTTCTTCCTAGATGTTATATGTTACTCCCAAATGACTAGAAATATAGTATAATCATAAAGTAGCTTAGACACTTTATTAGATAAGAAACAATGACATAGAAGAAAGTTTTGCATGTTTAGTACAAATACAACTTGTTCCTAAATATTTTTATCTATATTTTGTTGAATATGCAAATACAGAAAAAAAAGACACATGGGTCAACTGTTCTTCTACGTTATAACATACCTAAAATATTGTAGGACTGGAAAAACTCATACCAGTAAACATCTGAATCCAACGTTGACATCGGAAATCTTGGAACATTTTTACCCTGCTCCGATCTCAAAAACCACCAGAGCGGGTTGGGGGCTATAAACTGAGAAAACAGACAACTATTATTTAACACAACTCTGTTTTTGACCCTCAAACCTTCACTGTTAAATTCTGTATAGAGAAAAAAAATGATGATGATTTTATACAATATAGTATTCATATACAACTAGAATAGACACACAATAGAGAGAAAAGAGAAACGAGATTGGAAGGTAAAACCCACAGAGAAATGTGGATAGCTCCATGTATAGAACAATAGGTAAGAGTTAACTAACCTGAACCTGAGTGTTGGATCCACAAAGTGATAAGAGACTTCACGCTATCTTATCAAAATGATGAGAACTGTGTGTGGACTAGCACGAGAAGGACAATCCTGTGAGACAAAATATTTGCTGAAATTATTTCTAAGAACACTTTCATTCCCAAATTCTCACAGTGGATACTAAAGAGATGTAAGTCCTTAAAGTTGATACAAGAGAACACTCTGTAACAAAGCCTACATTTCTTACCAGAGCTGTGGCATAAATGGAAGAAATGGACTTTCCAATCAGGATCCTCTAAGTACCCTGTGTCACTTAAAGAAAACAAAACAAAGCTAACCTGAGATTAATAAAAATATTATGAGACAACCCCTCTCCTGTGTTCTTTCACATAAACACATGTCTGTATATTACTGGGATATGCTATCCAAGGTGTATGAAACACAATCTATTTAAAAAGAAGCTCTTCAGGAAGCCTCAAAGGGTGCTTTGAACCACAAAGGGTCAAAAGCAGCCATGAAACACAGACAAAAGGAAGCAAAAGTCAATAAAGAAACTTAACATTTCTGTATCGTACAACTTATGTCACAGTTTCAAAGGATATCTACAGATGATGAATTGTATGAATTCCACAGACAAACTATTTGAGAACAAAGGGAATTTTACTTATTTTCCATCTGTATCTTACCATTTTGTTGTCTTGTTGCTCTAGGTAAACCTTCCAGTATTCTATTAGGTAGAAGCTTGGAAAGATGACGTACTTTGTTCTTTCTGGTCTTAAGGAATAAAATACGGGGAACTTATTTAATTTGATGAATGTTCTAAGATTTGTTTTTAATGTTTAAGGTATGGATGTATCCTCTATCCCAAGTTTGCTGAGAGATTCTGTAGTAAATATATGTTGAATTTGTCTATAATTTTTGTCTTGTATGAACATAAATACTTAAACATTCTTAAATCTTGAGCGATGAAGTAGCATTTTCTGAAATTATTCCTACTTGATTATGGCATAAAATTTTCTTTGTATATAGACACATTTTCAGTATTTTAAAAGGCTATCATAAAATAATAACAATTATTGTATAAGTAAAGACCTACTACCATTACTTTTACATATACTGAATAATTATTCATGCATATTTCTAGCCATTACATATGATATTTTGGAAATATACAATCAAGCTTATAGTTAACACAAAAGTGTGGTTTTCTTCTTATTAATATAATAAGTCAGATTCTGTTTGTAGGAAATTTTAATCCCAATCCAGAATTTCTATTCCACCTTTGATCATTCCTTTCCCAGCCTAAGGACACATAACTTTTATTGTTTACAATAAGCCTTAAAAAGCACAAGAGCTGGACATATGCTATTGGAATCTACTTTCCTATCAATAACCCCAAGTCATTATTTATTATGTTTCATTTGGGCTGTTCTTAACTCCAATTGGCCAGCCTGCAGGGCTGTGTTTTCTTTAATCCTAACCCTTCTCTTCACCCTTTCCTCTCTTTGTGGTTTCTCTAGGACCCTAAACCCCACCTATGTCTCTTATACCCACCTATTGGCTGTCAGCATCTTTGGTTAACAATCAGAAATAACTTGTGGGGGGCAAGGTCACATAGAGTTGCTTGGGTCTACCTGATCACTCTCCTGTCTTGGAGGCAACCAGGTCTTGAAGTTAGCTCCTAGCATCGTAAAACATATCAACAGACCAAACCTCAACAGACTTCTATTTCCTTGGTCTTAAAATAAAAGCTGAATGAAAATTCCACTGTTAAATGATTCAAAATATAAAAAAGAAAAATATAGGAAAAAATTGTTTCACATCAATCATATAGTAACATAAGAAAATATTACTTAAAAAAATAAGACTATGATTATAAAAATGTTCTGTAAATATCTTCATTTATCTAGTATCTCAGGATATCATTAAATATAAATTTTAAAACTACTATTTAAATACCAAGTGTTACACACCTTCATTTTGTGAATTTTAAAGTATATAAAAATCTAGAATTTAATAACACTGAGCAGATCTAGATGGAATTTGATTTCATGACATTAAAATATAAGCAACAAGTCAATTATTCCTTAAAACCGATAATGATGCAGTATCATGATACATTAATGAAACAGTAAGTTAAAAATGGCTACAATATTTTTGATCATCTGTCCCCAAAATAAGTAATCTATTTCCCTTTCTGTTGAGTCTAGTCTAGATGTATAACTTTTCTTACCAATGTAATACCCAGTTTGCTACTAACAATGGATGAATAAGGCAGAGTCTTAAAAGATCTGGACTGCTTGCTGGCTTGTGTTAAGGATGTTCCCACTCGACAGAAGAATACTAAAAATCAAGCAGGGATGCTATCTGGAGGATGCCCCAGTTGCTTCAGTTAGCAGTGCCATCTATGAATCAAGTCAACAAAAGCCAGCCACTAACTACTAGCCATGTTGAAAAGCCACTTTAGGTATCTCTGTCTAGTTAAGAAGCGTCCCAACTGTCGTCCCCATTGGTACCACATGAAGAAGCTCAAACCTGTTTTATCTAATTAATACACTACACACATTCAGACTCAAAGAGGAAATAGATATGTTGCTGTTTAAAACTCCTTAAGTTCAGGGCTGGTTTGCAATAAAGAAGGAAAAGTAGAAACAGAGGGAAAAGCTTCATTTTGATTTTAAGTGGATAGTTACTCTGGACTGGTACTGCTTTTGATCCTTAGTCTGATAGCAGGTCCATGACCTTTGACAATTTACAATTCACCCTTTGTCCCAGGGTCTTGGTTTCGATAGAAATGACTTCATGGAGTGGTTGTGGGAATTGAACAGTGCCTGCTATGCTTTTTCTTGGAAACTGGAGCTGAGGAAAAGTTCAATGAATGGAGCTCTTGTAGTATTGGTGCTCTTGAGAGAGTTGTTAAATTGTTCTGTGTTTATATTACATGAAGCTTTAGTCTGCAGAGGGCTTGGGGTGTTGAACAGTAAATGGAAGTGAATAAAAGGCCTAAGATCAGAGCTAGCCCAATGAATACATTTTAAAGGATAGACTAGAGCCAGCCCAAGTGCAACAAATACATTTTAAAGGACATTATCTATATAATAGCAATTTTTGGAAAATAAAGTAGTTTTAAATGAGTAACATTTGACCAATTTTTTATAAATTATTTTTATACAAAATATTTCATATCTGTCTATCTTTCAGAAATGTTTAAAGTAATATGTTTATCATTAAGTTCTTATGCAGCTAGAATACCTAAAATTAGTTACCTATACTTGAAAACAGTGGAATTGATATTGCTGTTTGCCTAATAAAAATTATTGATTAACCCATTTATCATAAAACTGAAGTAGCTTCATCCAAGAAACACAACATCAGTCATAGAAGTCATAGATGTGTCACAATCATATTTCATTACATGCCTCATTTTGGTCTTCATTCCTGAACTCAGATTTTAGCTTCTGATAAGAACTCTCATTTGTACCAGACAGCCTTAAAGATGCTTTCCCACTTAATTATATGTTACAAATTTCCTGATGGTATTCTCAAGTCAGCTCTCAATTTGACTTCGTATTCTGAATGGCTTTTCAATGCCCTTAAGGGAAAATTAACTCTGGATTGATAGTGATAGTTAGTATCTATTTATGTTATCCTAACAATAAGTATTTTTATCTTTATGTTGGACCAATTACATATCCTAAACTACCAATTTCACTTGCCAGAAGTCAAACTCTCAATTTCCTCAGCATTGACTCTTCCTAACTCAGCAGGATACGTCTCCTCTCTCAAGCCCCTCTCATAGACTGATTTTGTTTAAGAAAGAACTGTAGTCATTCTGACATGCAGTCCGATGTCTGCTGGTCCTGCCACTGCTTCTTATTAATGGGTACATAACACCAAGTGGGCACATCCCTTGATCTTATCCCTGCAGATGAGAGGTCTCTTATTCTTGACTAGTATTTCTAGGATTTGTGACATCAATATAAGGCAAACTTATTCCCATCTTAATGGAAGAAAACCAGAATGAAATTAATTAGGAAAAAATTGTACACCTGAAAAGAAATAAATATGTTGAAATTACCGAGCACAAGCCATTGGTGTTCTGTTGAGAAATTTTTTTTCCTGTGCCCATATCTTCG
>NC_034593.1:38987811-39005380 GCF_900095145.1 Mus pahari
TTCTCTCTTCTCTCTCTCTCTCTCTCTCTCTCTCTCTCTCTCTCTCTCTCTCTCTCTCTCGATTTACTCTTCCTAGCAGAAGACATTCCCACCAGAGTGTTCTAAGATATAATCCTCCAGGTTGAGGTGCTTCTGGTGCTCCTAGCTATCTTGCCGCTATCTCGATCATCCTCTCCAATGGTGTTTCTTTGTAAAATTTAGTTTAGTGCAGTTTTAGCACTGCCACTAAAACCTCATATCTGAGCACTTAGGAACCTGACTTGTTCATTCTTTCTCCACCACCCTTTAGTGACAGCAATCCACCACTCCTACCTCCATCAAAACCAAAACAGAACAGAACAGAACAAACAAACAAGAAATTTGCTAGACAGGTTTACATAGACCTCTCCAGGCCTTCAATGTTTCTTCTTTGTAATCCTCCATTCCCTTCTTACTTTCCTGTTACTAAATTATATAAGCTAATTAACACATAAACAGGAAAGCTTTATTAGGCTATTTGCAGAGGCCTGGTTCCAAACCAGGCAGACTCAGTGCTTTCAGACTCTGGGGGAAATGTCAGAGAAGTGGTGGCCTTGAGTGTATGTTGAAACAATCTTATCAGCTCATGAGGTAGGAAATAGAATGAGCAAAAAGGAAAGGACCTGCTCTCTAAATCCCACTTCATAGCATGCCACAGAAGACCAGGAAGCCTCAGTTATTTCCTACAACCAGAAGTTTGTACTACTTTAATCTGTATCACTTTGGGGACAAAGAGTTTTAACCGTGAGTCATAGGGAATACTCAAACCCAAATAGTTTATTTCCTAATGCTGTGATAAAATGCCACCCAGAAGCAAGCAGGGACATAATCCGTTTACTTTGTCTCACCATTCCAGGTTACAGGGTAGGCAAGGTGGCAGCAACTCAAAAAGATCTAGTCTTGTCACCCACACCACAAAAAGCAGAGAGGAGTCATTCCAGCAGTCAGCTAGATTTCTTGTTTTTATCCACTGCAGAACTCCAAGAACAAATCAGAATTGAACAAAACAAGCAGACACACACACATGAGCAAAGAAATCTCATAAGAACACAAAAATGGAAATCACAATATATAAGCAAAAGGAACTGTAAGGTTAAAAATGAAACAAATACGCAGACAAAGCATTATGAGAAAAAAATAAAAATGTAACTCCAAACATATCATTGAGTTTTCTTGTGTTGGCCATATCTTTAAAAGTAACTCAGTGTGGAAGTATTATTATGTGATTAGGACTGTACTGTCTAAAGAACTGCTAATTACTCAGTGTCTGATTGAGAAATACATTTTTAAGGGGCAATATAAATATTTTTCAGAAGATTATTGCAGTGAAAAGACAATGGGTATTCAAACTTAATTCAGAGTACTTTAATTAGTTTTAAAATGAGAACAAGTTTATAATTACTAATGTGTCAGGACTGTGAAGCAATCTTCGGCCAATAAGATCCATTATAAAAATGCATAATTGAAAAGCAATAACATATCATATTTAATCATATTTGGTAATGTATCAGCTATGATTACTGCTTTTGTTTATTCATATCTGGCTGTAATACATAAATCTAATTAAGGTCAAGAAGGTTTCTCTCCTCTTTTGATCTTTTGTATGAATCTTATAGAGCCATGGGCATGGAGCTGGTTTTCCATCTTCTGATGTCTCCTTCAGTTTCTATCTTAAGTGTCTTCAAGTTTTTGTTTTACAAATCTTTCACTAGCTTGGCTAGTGTTCTTTCAAGTTTGTTGGTGGTGATGGTGGTTGATTGGGTTTTTTAGGCTATTGTGAAAAATCCTCTTTCTCTGACTTAGGAAAACTGATTGTCCTGTTAATTTGTATCCTGCTACTTTGTTGAAAGTGTATGTTAGCATTATGGAGTCTTTAGGGATTATATATATATTTTTTTTCAAATGAAGATATTTACTTTGATTTCTTCCTTTCCAATTATCACTCCCTTAAACCCTTTCACACTGTCTTACTGCTCTAGCTAAGATAGAAATTATTATACTAAATAATGTAAAGGCTCTGCATCAATAGTCTGAGTAACTTTATAATTGTTTTTAATATTGTGATGACCAGCTTCTCTTTTTTATCCTTAACTTAGAACATGCCATTGCATGTATGTGAATATGTAATTTAGAAATCAAGGGAACCAATTAACTTTTAAATTATTACAAACAGGTTAGGATCCATAGACCCTATCCAGTAAGCGAGGTTTTGTTTTTTTTCTGTCCATCCAATGTGTGTATGTGTGTGTGTGTGTGTGTGTGTGTGTGTGTGTGTGTGTGCATGCCTGTGCACATGCAAGCACACACTCAAAGGATTTGAATTTTAATAACAAGAGCCCTACTTGTCAATGAGCTACTTACACATTATCCTGAAAGGAAGTAAATGACTCAGAGGACTTGTAGTCACTACAAATTTCAATAAAACTAAAAATGAAGCTCTTATAATCTGAATGTCTCTGTAAAGTTAATCATGAACATTTTCCTCTTTACAACTCTATCCACATATTTAACCAAAATAATGTAGCTAATAGATGTCCTCCACAGAAGTACAAGGAGGTGATGAACCACACTCAAGTTGTTCCTAATGAACATAGTAAATGAAGAATTGAGAGAGTTAGAAAGAGACTGACAGAATAGTATTATTGCAGAGAGACTAAGTCCTGGGGTGTTGCCTGCTTGTTTTTACAAGTTTGAGTATTGTTAAAATTTCATTATTATTTTAAACTGTTTGATACACAAATACATAACCTAATGTATTGGTCCTTCCAAGCACGATAAAGCAACTTACAGACTCTGTTGGATATGAATTTAATTACTAATTTTATCCAATTCAGAATCTAAATTGAAACAAGCCCTGTCTCTGATTACATACTGAGGCAAATTAGCTTGCCACAATTATGAGAAAATATATGCTAATCTATAGGCAAAGACTGATGTACTGAACATACTACTTTAATGAGTTTTGTGTGAAATGCTCAATAAATAGTTAATATTATGACAAGAAAAATTTCTGGTATGTTTCCTCAAAAACTTTTCCACAAAAGTGTCCATGAAAAGGGAAAGACATTACATGAAAATTTCCTTTTCAAATAACAGCATTGTTGCTGTATGATGATTATATTAACTATAATACCTAAGATTATCTAACAGTAAAAAAAAAATTTTAAAAGACTGCTGCTAGTTAATTCAAATTTTATCAGTAGTTCTCTTCTTGAAGTTGGAAGCCAGTGGTTGTCTTCACTCTTGACATTTGCATTGTCAAGAAACTCTACAGCAATAATAACCAAAAGAGGTATCCCAAACTTAAGAAGAATTGAGGGTTTTTAAAACGCATCAATATCTTCACACTACTTAAATATATCAAGGTAGTTAAATATAGATTAGGGAAAAAAATCCCCAATTCTATAAAATAGGTGGATAGTTTAATGAACACTACTCTACGTCTTCTGAATATAATATTTATAACATTTATTGAAAATCAGCAGATTGGTTTTACCTCTGATGGGTTGAGTGGTATTTCTTCAAATAATAGTAAATGTAGCTCTTGTGTATTTAAGGATGTCAGAAAATAGCTACTTGACAGTATTAATAGAGTAGAAAATCCTTGACACAGAAGCTTCCGTGTCAAGGACCTAGGATGCCAACATTCTAATTTGCTTGTTATCCATGGCCAGTGACACAAGTTAAGCATAGGCACAGAAGTAGAGATGTGTCAAATGTTCAGTAATATTTAACAGCATACAAATCTTGGAATGTAAGCACTCATGCTAAGGAGAGGAGATACAGCCAGTCACCATGGCTGTGACCACCTAAAAATGAAAAGCATATTTACGTCAAATCCAGAGAAAAAATATTGCCAAAACATCCCCAAGTTAAACACGTGTAGTAATACAAATAGTGCTAATTATAACTGTTCTTAGAAAAGATGTGAAATAATGAATTCAGGGACAGTAGAGAATCGGAATTTGGATTTGGAAATTTTAACTTATTTCCTGAACTGAAATGTTAATTCTGAATTTCTAAGACTAGAAAATGAATAAGGAGAGTTCCATGATACAATCCATATATTATATATTGGAACAAGTAGGACCTTCTCTTCCTTCAAGCTATACAATACTTAACTCTGTGTTCTGAATTTTGTATATAGAAACATAAAGAAAAATAAATAGTTCTAGGGTACTGAGCCTAGCCTAGTACCTGTGACATATTCTATATATACAGTAGCAGTTAATACTAAAGATGTTGCAGTTGATTCAAATACATTAGTGTACATATACTGGACTTCGGATTACATGTTTTTTTTTTTTCAGTACTAAGAAGTGAAACTTTTTATGAACAATTCTAGGTTTAAAGTATAGTTATTATTCCTCTCAGTGCCTTACTAAAGAACATGCATTGATATTCAGTGAACATTCATAGTTTATTAAAATCTTGTTTAGTATATTAAAATTCTCAGAGAATGGCATCAATATTTTATCTGTGGTCTTCAGTCCTTGAATTCTATATCTCAAATCATGAAGAACAGGAAAGCTCATACTCTTTCTTCAAAAAAAAAAAGAATTAAAATTTCACAGTAAGTGTAATGCTACTTAAAATACTTTAATCATAGTTCTTAGCCTCCTAGATGAAACATTTATAGAGGTCATACTGTATGATGATCACTATCCTTGGTACTTGAACCTCATTACATCAAGGTTGAGCTATTTAGAATTGAGGAATGGAGTGAATCCCTGTAGGTATGCATCTGGACTTGTGAATGGGCTTCTGTAGAGAATAAGGAAAGCTCTGAGTATTGACGTTCTGAGTGAATGTGCATTGTTGGCATAGGCGTGGCCATGTCAAGGACTCTAATGCTTCAGTCCTAAGGGAGTGGCAAAGTCTTACCAGGGTAAGGCTTGAGACGAATAGAAAAGCTTTTCCTCAAGAGTGCCAGTATGTATGCTTATGAATAATGATTAGTGGATACAAAAGACAGACAGTGTCTTCCTCTGGGATGCTTACAGTTCAAGACTGCTCACCTACAGACACCTTCTACCCAGAGTAGCTAATCTGTAGAAGTATCTTTGTCATGAGTAACTGTCATCTCCCAGGCTTACTGCCTCTGTTTTCTAATCTAGGCCTAGTTCTAGAAGCTCCTAGCCTCGGTACAATCTTACCTAGCCCTAGAATGTTTTCAGCCTCTGAGACTTATTGCTGAATAAGTTCGCCCTTTCTTCTTTCTGACCTCTGGCTGGCCTATTCAACTCAGCTGTTCAGGCTCAAACCCCTCTCCAAGGCTTATTCAAGTCTAACTTTTCTTTTTGCCTCAGAATTGTTGTGCTTGGCCTCAAACTAACTCGAGCATTCCTTAATAGTCTTCTGGCTCTTTCTTATTCTCTTGCTCATTTTGTCTTTACATGTGTCTATTTGTTCTCTCTTCCATCCTTTTCTTTAAAGCTCTCCTAGGTCAAACTGTGCCCTTCTCCCTCTCAACTTTATTGTCCTGCTCTCCAAAAACTCTACTATATTCCTGTTCTGTAGTCTCTTCTTCCAGTAGAGTCTGAAACTCCCATAAGTGGTTTCCCTTTCTTCTCTCTTCTCCTGAGAGTTGGGTATAATCTTTTTTTTTTTTTTTTTTTGGTTTTTCGAGACAGGGTTTCTCTATGTAGCCCTGGCCTTAGTATTCACCTTTCATCCCAAACAGTGAAGGAAAAGTTAGTTTGTAGAAGAAAACACCCATATTGGAAAGTGATCTCTAACTGAGTGGCAGAAAAATCACGAATCAGATGGTGGCGCACACCTTTAATCCCAGCACTCAGGAGGCAGAGGCAGGCAGATTTCTGAGTACGAGGCCAGCCTGGTCTACAAAGTGAGTTCCAGGACAGCCAGGGCTACACAGAGAAACCCTGTCTTGAAAAACCAAAGGGAAAAAAAAAGAAAGAAAGAAAAAGAAAAAAAAAAGAAAGTTATACTCCAATCCTAGAGCAGTAAGAATTCTCCCAAACTCTGGAAAGAAATCAGCATCAGGGAAGAATGCCTGATAAGCCAGACATGTGTTTTCCACTGAATTTGAATATCTAAAGCTGACAGTAAAAATAACTTCCGTTCAAAGAGAATAGAGTACTATTTTGTAGACATCTTGCCTTGCAGGTCGTAATTAATATCTTTTGGCTGTGAAAAAAACAAAATTATGTGTGAAGCACATCAGAGGGAAAATAAACGAGTGACTAATGTGTCACAGGGAAGGTGACACTTGAATCAATGTTTAAAGATAAATAACAGCAAACATGGCAGCAGGAGGAGCATTGCAAAGCTGGAGGTAACACTAATATAATTATTTGGCCTGGGTTTTATTAGCAGTTTACCAGTGTAGTGTAGAAATATGGAAATTCACAAGCAACTGTAGATGCAAAGCTGAGAAGTACATGCAAACACATTGAAGGGGAAGGCCAATGGTGTCCAACTGTCCAGGAACCAAAAGCATGCTCAAAATAGTTCTATGGTTTTCGGTTTCTGTCAGAAAGGTCATGAGATTAAAGTCTTATTAATTTTTTTAAATAGATGTTTCTTTGCCTACTTTTAGTTTCTGTATCATAAAACTTAACAGAAAGTTTCAGAGCCTCATTATACAAATCCCTCCTTCTCTCAAGTCAACTGTACAACATTGTATGAAATCGAAAACAGCGTCAGTTGTGAGACTTTCCAATTGTGAAGTTGATATCACTTTTCACAATATTCATGCGAAGCTTCTGTAAAAAAAGAAGGTTGAAGATGTTTATTTTAATTTCTGTTTGGTTAGATTCTGTAAGAAAAAGAGCCACAAAACAGAAACATCTTAAGGATGTTCTCAGTAAGATTTGATAATGTGAAGTAGTTTGAGAGCTAAAGGGTGAGAACTCACACTGAAGTTTAATAAGGTCTAAATGTACAGGCTCCATGTTTTGTAATCCTTAAATAAGTCCCATGAAAAAGTACAGAACATGAACAACTAATCATAACCCACAAGAATTAAGAATGGCTTCATAGAGAGTTGAAATAGGTCTAAGATAAGAGGCTGTGGCTAATAACATGATATGTTAGCATTTGTGAATCTCTGAGTTTGATGACAAGTATCACATAAAACTTGGGATGTACATGCAGGAAGATCAGGATAAAGTCATATTTGGCTGCATACTTGGCTGCAACTGGAAGGAAATCCACACTAGCAATCTTGTCTCAATAAGTAATAATAAATAAAAATATAAATATAAATGTAAAATGGAGCCTATGTGGCATAAGCAATATTATTTTTAAGACCTATAAAATAATAAAGTGGTTAGAAGAATTAGCAGTTTATCTCAGTATTATTATATTTTGTTTTATTCATTTTAGTTTGAGTTTCAACTTACTGCTAGTAATTTTGTTGAGTAAGAAGTCAACATGCAAGTACTACTTGATGAGTAAATGTTAAGTTGGGTGTCATAAGGCATTCATATAACCAAGAAAGCATCTAGTATTTAGTGTCCAGATGTAATCTTGTCAAATTAAGAAGAGCAAAAACAAACAAACAGACAAAAACACATTAGCAAAATTACCCTATTCTCAGAGATTTGGGAAAATCCAATGTAAAGACAAATGATATTTACATGTTTCATACCATTGTAATATTCATATAATTGCTCAGTCAAGTGAAAATTTTACAATAAATAACACTAAATTTAGAGATTAGAGTAACTGCTGATAATGTTTATTACATGAGGGATTGGTTAATTTTCTAGAGGACGTAACCAAATATCTGGTAACAATTTACATTAGGAAGATTTTTTTGTTTTTGTATTTTTTTGTTGATGTTGTTGTTTGTTTTTTTAAGACAGGGTTTTTCTGTATATCTCTGACTGTCCTGGAACTCACTTTGTAGACCAGGCTGGCCTCGAACTCAGAAATCTGCCTGCCTCTGCCTCCCGAGAAGATTTTACCTGTATATAATGAATAACAAGGCATGGGACTAGAGTAGTTCTTGGCAGTGGCAGCAAGAGCTATGGACCAAGAAGCAAAGATGTAAGTGTGGATAAATCAGACGATAGAGCACAAGTACCTTATGTCTAGTGGTACATATTCAATTAGATCCCACCTCTTAAAGATCGTGCAATTCCCTCAAATAACTCCCTTCCAGAGACCAAGTATTCAAACACATAATCCTGAGGAACACAGATTACATTTGCATTCAAATCCTAACACTGTAGACTTAGCCCTATAGTTCCATGGACATCTCTTAAAGCAAAAATCCATACAACTTAACAGTATCAACACATTTTAATGTATGAGGTCTCTTTTAATATTCAAGACAATACATAACATGTGGTCCTCCATAAAATCAAAATAACAAGCTTACATACAATGGCATGAGGCATTTATTCCCTTTCCTAAAGGGACAAATGTAGTGAGGCTATAGAACAGAAAAATCAGATATGAACAATATTTAACTACAGAAGGATAAAGACTAAACCTTGAAACCCCATGTCCAACATACAGGTTTGCTTGTGACATCTTCTGGGCTCTAAAAGACCTGTGTGGCCCTACCTCTCCACTACTGGCACTTCAAACACATTTGACCTCTTACTTGAATTAGTTCATTATGCCACAGAAAACACTGTCTTTCCAAAAAGGAGGTTGACAAAACTTGACGTGCATGTGTATTAAAATCAAAGGTAACCTCTGCATTCACAGGTTACAAAGTCAGTCAAAATCATTTAAGACTTAAATATAAGAACTGTAACTATGAAGTCTGTAGAGCACCTGTGATGGGCATTTCAAAAAGTAATATTAGTGTGAAATGCTGGGATGGCAGTAAGAAGGGAATAACATGACATATTTATTGCCAGTTGAACCTAACATTTTCCTGTGCCGTTTATTATCATTCTAACAGAGTTTCAATTAGAATGAATTTTACAACATATCATAGGGAGAGATTTTCTTTAGCTACTATTCATAAAATACAAAGAAGCATAGAAAATACGGAGTTTCCCTTTTAAAACTTATTTTAATTTCAGCATGTTTGTTATTTGCTTTGTATTTGTCTGTATTCGGTGACATGCTTCTCTCCATATAAGAACTTAGTAATAATGTATCCCTAAAGTTCAATATCAGAAAACATAAAAGTTTGCAACAATAATCTAACAATCTCTCAGTTCTTTTAATGTTTATGAAAGACTCTTCAGTTGACAGGAGACGGTTCTGAGTATTAAAGAACCTTGTAGAGTCATCTCGGTAATAGAGACTCCCTGGAGATGAAAGACAGGTATGGGCATGAAAGCCAAGAATGCATATTCAATTTAAAGCAAATTAGGTATATAAAATATATTATACAATGCAACATGATATTATGATTTTCTAAGGCATGTAGGCAGTGGGAATTTTCTTCTTTGTAACTGTGAATCACTACCTTTTTTTATAAGTATATCATATCACAAACCTTGAATGATACATAAAACTCTGAAACTGTTACAAAATTCTGTTCTAAGGAGTTATTACATGTTTCTTTTTTCCGACACATACACTGACTTTAAACTGTGATTGGCAGGCAGCCTAGGAGAGACTGTAAGTTATCGACTAAAAATAATTTATTTTCTGCCATAATAGAAGTGCCATTTGTAACAAAATCCCCTTACACTGTAGACTCTCTTACCACAAGAAAAGAGAAATAGGTAACTATTTAACTTAGTGTACATCTAAATTAGTTCAAGTGTTTGAAGCAAAAGGAGAGGGTGTCACTCCAAACCTGTACTCTTGTGTTCACAATCTCTTATCTTCCTGAGATATAGTTCACTTGGTATCTCTAGCTTAGATTTTGGGAAAATGTATATATGTGTGTGTACATACACACACACACATTCACAAACATATAGATATAGATATTAATCTACTTTTTATACTTGAGTGTATGGGCTTCTTGCTATAGACACTATCAAACTCTAATCCAGCTGAGAGAAACAGTTTCTCATCCTTACATTAGTTTCTCTCAAAACAACTAAGCAGAGTTAAGACATATTTCTTTCAAAGTACCAAACACCTATTCTCAAGTGATTATGGAATTAAGAATTGGATTTGAGGTCCCATTTGTCACTATGTTCATAGCAGCCTTATTTATAATAGTCAGAAGCTGGAAAGAACCCAGATGTCCCTCAATAGAGGAATGGATACAGAAACTGTGGTACATTTACACAATGGAGTACTACTCAGCTATTAAAAACAATGAATTTATGAAATTCTTGGGCAAATGGATATATCTGGAGGATATCATCCTTAGTGAGGTAACCCAATCACAAAAGAAGTCACTAGATATGTACTCACTGATAAGCGGATATCAGCCCAGAAACTTAGAATACCCAAGATACATTTTGCAAAACACAGGAAAACCAAGAAGGATGACCATCGTGTGGATACTTCATTCTTCCTTAGAATAAGGAACAAAATACCCATGAAAGGATATAGGTACAGAGACAAAATTTAGAGCTAAGATGAAAGGATGGACTATGCAGAGACTACCCCATCTGGGAATCCATCCCATCATCAGCCACCAAACCCAGATACTAATGCACATGCCAGCAAGATTCTGCTGAAGGGACCCTGATATAGCGGACTCTTGCGAGGCTATGCCAGTGCCTGGAAAACACAGAAGTGGATGCTCACAGTCAGCTATTGGATGGAACACAGGGCCCCCAATGGAGGAGCTAGAGAAAGTACCCAAGGAGTTGTAGTGGGCTGCAACCCTGTAGGTTCAAGAACAATATGAACTAACCAGTACCCCCCCGAGCTCGAGTCTCTAGCTGCATATGTAGCAGAAGATGGCCTAATTGGCTATCATTGGGAAGAGAGGCCCCTTGGTCTTGTAAACTTTATATGACCCAGCACAGGGGAAGGCCTGGGCCAAGTAGTGGGAGTGGGTGGGTAGGGGAGCAGGGGCGGGGTGGGGTATAGGGAACTTTCGGGATAGCATTTGAAATGTAATAAAGAAAATAATAATAAATAAATTAAAAAAAATAATTGGATTTAAAAACAAAAAAAAATTGCTCCTAAGATCTCAAGTCACACATATCAATAAATTATTGCCAAAATAGAAACCATAAGGCAGCATAGACACTGCTGGTAGCTAATACTGTGCTAAACACAGGATTGTGATTTACCATGAATCAATTTGCATAATAATTAACTAAATCTAAATCTAGCTCTAGCTTCCTCTCCTCTTCCCATACCTCTCCCTTTACTTTCAACATTAGATAGAACATTATACATGTTCTGTCTGCCTCTAACCCCCTTCTTTAGTTGCTGGCCAAGTTGGTAAGTATTCATATTTCCATGACAAAGTCATCAAGAAAAAAAATCCCTCATTTTCTTAAGCAAATCATAGCCACCCCAAGTGCCTTTAATGGCTGGGATATAAAGGCAACCTTTTAACATACATTGGATGGAATGGAGGATCATCTGGTACGGGAGACTTGTTTTGATATTATTTCATTCTAAAAAGAAGTAACTAATCTAAAGATACCAAAAAGTGATAGGCAGTTGATAATCATGATAGGCTTTTGAACTAAAAACAAAAAAACAAAAAAAACTAAAAACTATACTACGACTGTATAATGAGCAATATTTAATAGATTTTTAAAATCTAAATTTCTTGGCTGTTAATTCAGTCACTTCACCTAGAGTCATAGCAATCATCATTATAATTTATAAAAATCTCGGAAAAGTGACAACGTCATCACAAGAAAAACATCAGTGGAATGTTACAAGCTTAGCTCACCTATGAGCAAAGGTGCAAAATACATGTTAGGATGTTTACAAATCCGGGGAAGTAAAAATAAAAAGGATAATATCCAATGACTACATTAGATTTGTGCCAGAAAATACAAGCTGTTTTAACATTAGCCATCCAATCTTCATATTTTCATCTGAAGATTGTAAGAGGGGAAATACCACATGGATATGCTTATGCAGCTAGGTAAAATCTGTCAAAATTTAAAATTAATTACAAAAATGTTAGAAAATGCTAGGGAAATTCCTAAAAAAAATAAAGTACCTATATATCTATATTATAAACACTATGCCTAATTTGAAAATGTTCCCTCTGAGACCCAGAACTAGGAATGCTGTCTAGAATTGCTTCTAATGGGCAATGATATCATAGGTCATCCATATAACAAGGGTATAGTATGACTCTACAGGTTCTACTAAAAGTGACAAGAACATAGTCAAAGAAAATATCTAAGAGTTTTCTGTTAAAACATTTGTATTGGCAAAACTTTAACAATGTTGTAAGACATAGGAAAAAAAATCAATTGAACTTCATATATCTCTAATAAGTAACCAAAATCATTTTGAGTATCATTAAAAATACTGTAATATTTTTACTAATACATCACAAAACTATGACAAATTGGGCAGGATTTTATTGAGTGGTATCACAGAACCACATAAATGTTAATATGGAGTAGAAAAACCAATACTGTAGAGATCAAATATGTAAGCTCATTTCATTTAGTCATAAGCTAAACATTTAGCACTGCGGTACCATGTGACCATTTAACCCACACATTTATATGGATATTAATGGGTAAAATTTTTAAAATATTCATGTATATAGATATTATAATATTAGGCTTCAACAATTAAGATAGCCTGACCCTCAGACAAGGACAGACAGTGCCCCAAGAATCAGAGAGCTATGAGTATGTGGCTATTTTAAATGAAAATCTAAGTGAAGATTCATATGGAAATAATTATAGGAATGATCAAATTTCTCAAGAAGTAGAAGTAGAAAAAAGTAAGTAGAAAATTTTTGTGTAGGTACATGAGAAGCTAAATTATTATGTAACAACCCCACTATATAAAAAGGAACACAGGAAGATATTATACTTACATAGTAAAACCCTTATGGAAATAAGTCATATGAGAGTAACATACAATGAAATTTCCCTGGAACAATCGCTATGTAGTCCAGGCTAGCCTCAAATTTGCAATAATCCTGTTATTATAACAATCCCCCAAAGCTCTGAGTTTAATTTTTAATGGATTTCCACAATAGAAGAATATTTTAGTACTTTTAGAAAAAGAGAAAAACTATATATAACAGAAAAATCACTTAAACATAAATGAGTTTTTTGCTCTTTAATCATTAAAGGAAATACAGACAAAATAAGCCATTGTCACAGGGTATAGAAGAAAGATAATGCCAACATGTGATACTGGAAAGGAATCTGGCCATGTACACACAGCACAGACAGAAAAAGACAAGGAAAATAGACTCAAATGGGCACTTGATAAAAGACAGAATACAAGTGGCTAGAACACAACATCAATCTTACTGGCAAACAAGGGTTTCTAGAATGGTATCTTAGTGACAGGTTACAGCCACCAGTATTTTAGCAAAAGGAGGAGATAGAAATACAAGGTTGTTCTGTTTGTGTTGGCCCCCAGGGATGCTATAACTGCTGTTTGATGTGCATAGATCTTTAAAGGTCTTTCAATGTATGTAGTTGACCCCAAGTTCTACTGGTGCACATATATGATGGTAAAGTATCAGTGAGAGTATTCAAAAAAAAAAAAAAACATGTGTAGAGAAGACTGTAGCGTGGTATTACTGCTGCTATCAAACTACTTAGTTTTCCAAAGCCAAGCAAACAAAATATTGTGATATCACTATACAAGAAAATGAAATACAGCATCAAAAAGGAAAGGAAAAAAAAGAAAACCAAACCCAAAGCCTTACTCAATTAAAGTACTAATACAGAAGACCATTCAGACCACAAATTCTGTAAGAGTCCAAACAGATCAAACTGAACTAATTGAAGGTTATGTACTAATTATTTTTTGTGTGTAAGAAAATTCTTACTAGCAAATCTAAATTTAAATAAAGCCTTCTCGTGTTAGAGACTATTTTAAAACTCTGGTACTGGTAAACTCAGAAGCAGAGCCAAGCAGGTCCGCTCATCCTAGGCCCCTTCCGGCTCCTTTGATCTCTGATTATCAGCACCAAGGCCCATAGTTTTGAATTTGGAATCTCCATACTTGAAGCACTTCCATTTCTTAATCTACTGTCCACCTCTGGGAAGGGGCACCTACTCCACACCACTGGGAACTGTAGCAACATACAGATAGGTTTTGTTGTTTTTTGAATCTCAAAGAAATTGCTATTTAAAAATAAAACAAAAGTTACTCTGAAAATCGCCTTCAGGGCACTTCAAACCTTTCTTTTTAACTGAGAAGAAAAAGGTTTCCTAAAGTAAAAAAAATTTTTTTTTGTCTTGTTTCAATGAGATCTTAGACAAAATAAATATGGAAAGGAAAATATGTTTTTCTTTTGTTAGCTTAAAAAATATCAAACACCCCCCTCTCTCTCTGCTCTCTCTGGTTTCTCCTGTCAATTTTTTCTTTAAAAATGTTTCATAAAAGTGTACAGAAATTTATGCTGCTTCTGATTACTGAGAAATGAAATACTTACCTTTTGTGTGGTACTTTGACAATTACATAGTCCATATGATTTCTTTGATAGTTAAGGAAAATAAATACATCCTAATCCATACTCAGGGGTGAAAAGATTATAGTGGCATAGAATTGGGTTTACTTGATTTCAGGTAGTGTGCTTGCGGCTTAGTAAGCAGGAGTCCTACCAATTAGAGGATGCAGGCTTTGCTCCTAGAACAGTGCAGATATACACTGTCTTGAATTACCTTTTGCTCTTCAACACAATTAGATGCTGTGTTTGGACATCTAACTTTTCTTATTTTTCCTATAGCTTTATTTGCTGTCTTATAAACCCCTTCACTCATTTTTTCTTTTTTATCTTTATTTCTCACAAAAAGTATCTGAAAAAAAAAGCACATTGCGACAAAAACATAGATTAACGCATCCATTTTCTCTTTTGTAAGTAAAATTACTATTGTTTTGAAGAAAAATTACTTTAGTATATATGATTTTTATATCCTAACATAATGCAGGTCTTGCCTATAAAATTTATGATAGGAGAGTTTGTTCTAAAACTTATGCTTCATTTTGGCATTCTGTTAGTAAATTCTTTTTTGAGTACATCATCTTTCCCTTCTTTCTTTTATGTCACCCGAGCCCCTTGTGGTCATATGATTGAACTCAGATCTCCCATATGCTAGGCAAGCAATTTATCTCTGGCACATATCCCTAATCCAGTTTTGTTTTAGTTTTGGTTTTTCCCTTTGGGGGATGAATAGTCCATAATACTTGGGAGGAAACAAGTTACTAGGCTGAAAGTAGTGGATGCTTTTAACTGTGGGTAAGAGTATCCCTGGGTGCTTTTCCTGAAATAAGAAGCACTGTTTGGTTTCTTAATGAAAGACTGCTTTACTAGGTGGGTGTGCTAGCCTTTACATTCACAAATTGTTTCCAGTAAATATTGAACAATGTATTATGCTGTATCTACACTTATAATAAATAGTTTACAGGCAGTTTTAGAAGTATTTGCTACAATTTAACCACAAAGATTAAGCCAATTAAATACTGTTTATAAACAAAAACTTACTGGTAACCACAGCATGTCTTAAATGCTGTGGAAATCAGTTTGCTAGTTACAAAAGAAATGTTGTGTGATATTCATGTGAAACGAGGGGTTTTATATTGACAGGATGAGTAACAGGAAGTTCTATTATCTTATAACAATAAGAAAATTGTCTAAAAAATTATATAACATAGCATATAATTTTAGATACTTTTGAAGTGACTGCAGTTGAAGTGCTCCATTTATGTTTTCAAAACTATTAAACAATGATGTGCTTTCTGAGTTTTCTGTGGGTTGACAATATAGCAACTGCAAAACAGTTCCCCCATTACACTGTAATTCTTGTATAATATACCATGAACTTGCACCTACAAAGAACAAAGTGTAAGGTCCTGTTGGGTTTAAGTCTTAAAATGCTTTTGGAAAATACATTAAGTCACCTACGTTATTACCGAAATTTTCCTGAAATTTCTATAAAGAAAGAAGTTTGTGGGACATCCATGACTTTATGTCAATCAAGACCACGCAGAAGAAGTATATGCCTGTGCTTCCTGTGACATGCACACATACTGTGTTTGGCTACTAATGATAAAGACGTACAATGTTTGGAAAGTAAAGTGAAAGTGCCCGTCTATACACATGCGGGAATCTTTGCAGTCTCCTGCTCCCTGTAAGTGCTGCCTAGAAGGGGAGTACTAAACACCAGACAACATTTCAAAGGTGCCAAAATAAAAAAGGAAATTAAAATTTATAAAAATCATAAAAGAGTCAAGACTCTTCCACATCTATATCAGAAAAAAAGCTATAAAAGAGAGTAGCATGTAGAAACCAGAGTTCAAACAATTTTGTTTCCGTTCTTTTACATCATTATTTAAAGCTAGTCACAGACCATACATTTTTATGTTCCTTGCCTTTCAAAGCAGGATATAGAATGGATAGGTTTTCATGGCCATCTCCGTTTTCATAGTCTAGGCCTCCAACTGCCTTCTGGAAAGAAATCAATATTCTCTAGCAGTGGAAGAGCTGCTGCCTCACGGTGTCGTGACCTTTGTTAATGGTGTTCCCATAATCCTGAGAGTGGCAGAGCACTGAGTGAATGGCTTCCCCCTCCCCTAAATGACTCATTCCTCATGTCATACAGGGATCTGACGAAGAACCCCCCCCTCATCATAATGGCCACATCCAATTTCCTCATCTAACTGCCCAGCCTATATTCTCTGTGCATTGCCAGTGTCACTCTTCTCCAAGGAACTCCTAGCTTCCAGATATTTAATAAAGCATTTTGAAGATTTTGTGAGTTTTCCATCCTCATCGGCATTAGATACATTCCATGGTGACAACATCTTTGTTTTTCCTAATGCTCCTTTTAACTCAGATGGTGTTGGAAATAAAAAACTCCCTTGTATGTAAGGTAGAAATCAATGTTTGTTTGTTGAGTTACTGATGCTTTCAACAAGTCAACCCATTAGACTGGGTCAATGAGGTAAGATTATACTGGAGAAAAAAGGTAAAGTAACTAACTAGTCAGAGTCAGGCAAGGACCTGTGTCATACAGGACCTTCTAACAGGATAACTATTTCTGTGTCAGCACTGCCCAACTAGGTAGTCATGAGCCATGTATGGCTTTTGTGGATATGATATTCCAGTGCTAAGGCTGAAGGACTAATTCATGGTGTTTACATTTCTATAAAATGTAAATAGCTGCATTTGGCTAGTGATTACCGCTGCAAACTCTCCCAAAGAAATGTGACACTTACTCTAAAACTAACAGGGGGCTTCAGAGTGCAATGTGATAACATAAAAAAAGGATACTGAAATCTGCCTTAGAACACGCTGAGCTAGAGAGAAATTATAAAGCAAGGGAAGACAAAAAACTTGCAAAAAAAACCCTGAACGCAATATACCAAAGACCTATATTCAGGCAATGTCAGTTCTGGTGATGGGGAAGACAGTAATCGGGACACATTAAGTCTCTAGCTGCATATGTAGCAGAAGATGGCCTAATCAGCCATCACTGGGAATAGAGGCCCCTTGGTCTTGCAAACTTTATATGATCCAGCACAAGGGAAG
>NC_034593.1:39005530-39007855 GCF_900095145.1 Mus pahari
GGTGGGGGGGTATAGGGAACTTTCGGGATAGCATTTGAAATGTAAATAAAGAAAATAAAGAAAATAAAAAGAAAAAAAAAGCTGGAAGAGAGACCACAAAAAAAAAAAAAAAAAAAAACAAATTTAACAGAAAATTTCAAATTGTTATAAAATAAATATTTCTCTCTCAGTCTTGTAGACAGCCACCTGGACAAGCAAACATCTATAGGATGGAGTACATTTTTATTCTGAGTTCACTTTCAAACAGTGAGCCCCTATGTATTACAACACAGGAGACAGTTCTCCGACATTGGCAACTCATTTTATGTGGTTGGCAGGTTTCAATGAGTCTGGGCATGAATAAACCCTGCCTACCACACCAGATTAAAAGCTCATGAACTTCCGCCTTTAAAGATGAATAAGAAAAATAACTGTCAGATGTAAAAAAGTCAAAGAGTGATTTAATAGTTAGCCAACAAAGAAAGTTTGACACACCCCCCCCATTTGAACTATTAAATTCTTAATACAACAAAGTTGTATAATGGAACAGTTAGAAAGTAGAAGCATCGCTTCTCGGCCTTTTGGCTAAGATCAAGTGAAAGAAGAAACAAATAAAATTTATTGGCAGAAAAAGGCCTTTTATTTTTTCCATTGGTACTTAAAAGAGAGAGGAAATATATACTGTGTTTAGGTTCTATAAAAAGCATATTAAAGCCAAACATGTAGCTACAGATCCCCAAAGAGAGCTTACAGGGCCTATGCTTTCAATGAAATTGTCGATAGCTCGAGCCATTAAACTCCACATGGACATCTGCTAATGATTTCCAAGGAGACCCAAGGCAAATTGAAAAGCATGAGTTTTAAAATAAATGCATTCTTTGGGACTTTTGTTTATGAATAAAAACAATGTATTCTAGTCACAATCATTCCTTCCACTACCATCCTTTGTCTTTGTCCCATTAAAATGAACCTCACTTCCTTCCTCCCACCCAGTGCCCACTGACTCCAAGTATTTTTTATCTGTTTGTTTTACTTTGGGTTTTGCCCTGTTACCCACTGGGTTTCAACAAGGTCACTCTTGCAGTCTGGTGGTTTTTCATGAGAATATCTTTCAGGGGATATTCGGTCCCAGTTGGTGGTGCTGTTTGGAAAAAATTAGTTGGTTCATCCTTGCTAAAGGAAGTGTATACCTGTGAGTAGACATTCTCTGCTGGGTTAGCTTGTCTGCTGCAAACTTAAGGCTTAAGATTTGAATTTTATTACCCCTGCCTCATGCTTCCTGATTCTGCCAACATGGGTGCTGCTGGCTGTTATGCCTCCACACCTTGATTGACTCTTAACCTCTGGAATAAACCCAGCAAACTCTTTCTCCCCTATAAGTTGCTTTTGGTCAAACTGTTTTATCCCAGCCATAGAAAAGTCGCTAAAACCCTTGGGCTTGAGGGTGAAGCTACACATGGAACATGGGAAGCTCACCAGTGGCTCTATCCATCACTGGATACAATGACTACTTTTTTATTAGCAACCCTCAACTACCATTAGCTATCCCAGGAAGGGCTTGGCAGGGCTCCAGAAGCCTCTTCCTCATCTAGTGCTCAATGTTTATTGACTAGCCTTGTGTGGATATTATGAGGGCAACCTTAGCTGTTGTGGGTTCATGTATAGGGTAGCCATGTCAGCTTCAAGTTCAACATGGAAAGCATGGATTTTAAAGGACCTCCCACCATCCTGTAAAATGGTACAGATTTATTGGGATTTTCATCTGTCATCTAACAAAGTATTTTATTAAACTACGTGTGATCTTGATTCCAAATATAGGAATGACTAAGAATTCACCAAATAGAAAATAATTTTAAGAAAGGAAGCCATGGGTTTAGGTACATGTGTAAATGACTTATTATTTAATGGTTAATACCAGTCAGACAAGTTGTTTTATTTTTAACAACATAATTTTTTACTATAATATTTGTTGTGTTTCAGACCTGGAACAAGAGTCTGAGGTACATATTTTGCATCAGACCAAATCAAACCAGGCCTCAAGGTTCTCCCACCATCTCTCAGTCCTTACCTGGCATACCCGGCCCCCAACCATGAACTTTTCAGCCCACACAGGCTAGGCTGCCTTTCCCTCAAAGGCTCTATATAATCCAGACATTTT
Organism: Mus pahari; assembly: GCF_900095145.1. Classification (NCBI taxonomy): domain Eukaryota; kingdom Metazoa; phylum Chordata; class Mammalia; order Rodentia; family Muridae; genus Mus; species Mus pahari. The sequence continues at coordinate 39,007,668 of NC_034593.1, forward strand.
TGGTCTGTTCTTTCTTCTTCTCCCATTTTCCTTTTCTCTGCACAAAGGTGTTATCTCTCTATCCCCCTCTTTCTCTTCCCCTCTCCTCCATCTTGCAATGGAAACTTCCTTGGCTTGCTTCCTTGAGGGCAGTGAACTCACCAGACTGAGAGAGAAGCTTCCCTATATATATATATATATATATATAT
>NC_034593.1:39007867-39014177 GCF_900095145.1 Mus pahari
TGTGTGTGTGTGTGTGTGTGTGTGTGTGTGTGTGTGTATACATATATATATGCATATATGCAAAGAAACAACTTCAATATTCAGTTATGATATAGAATTAAAATTTCTAAAGAAATATTTAAGTATTAATTCTTCAATTATCTTTATTTGGTACAATGACTTTATTATAATTAACTCATAAATAAAATTATTGCACAGCCAGATTAAAGTCACTAACCGAACACTGGACCATTTGCCAACATGCAAACACTATTAATCTTAGTGAATAATTTCTACACAGTTTGAATGCATTGTCTTTCTGAAGGCATGGAACTTCATTAAGGGGTTTTACACTTATGCTATCTATTACATTTCATGCATTTATCCACCACAATCAAACATCAGGAAAAACAAAAACAAACAAACAAAAAAACAAAAACAAAAACAAACAAAAAAGAAAAGAAAAGAAAAGAAAAGAAAAGAAAAGAAAAGAAATCTATTAAGACACAGTTGAAACCATAAAAACAACAAAAGACAACAACAAAAAAGAGTTTTGTATTCTCTTTCATGAGTTGTATGTCCTTTTCCATATCCTGTCCTCATTCATAAATTAATACAACATTTCCCTGGTAACCTTGATAATACATTACACCTGCATTTACATCGGTTTACATAATACATGTATATATTACGAGGATAGAATCCTAAAATACAATGAGGAATGGGGAATATATGGGTATTTTTGGTTTTATTTCTTTTCTTTTCTTGCTTGCTTGCTTGCTTTTTGAGTTTAGGTGATGCAATTTCCAAGTCCATCTAAAAATCAACTAAATAATATATCTTTTGTAGACCTATTGTTTGGTTGTTGGTTTTTGGTGTGTTTGTTTGTTGGGTCAGTTATTGTGGTTTATGTGAGCCAAAGTCTCGCTGTGTAGCTCTGGCTGGCCTGAAATTTGACCTGTCTAGTAGGCTGGCCTTTAACTCACCCAGATCTGTCTGCCTCTGCTTCCAGAATCCTGGAATTACAGATGTGTGCCACCACAACCAGTAAGCCTACATTAAAAGGCAAACAAACATTAAAGAATCTCCACCTCTGTACATATTTATGTAATACATATAATATATGAATTGTATTAACATAAATATTAGATTTTTTAAACATTTTATCACAAACTCTGTATATTGTCTTAGAGTTAAATCTATTTTTATTGTTTTGTTTGTTTGTTTGTTTACCTGTACTTTTCTTTGCAGATCCTCAGAGATTCCTATGCATTCTTTCAATCATCTACACTTAGTAGAGGCATCTGGAGCACCAAGTGAGCTTGGAAAGATTAACTTCTAAGAGAGAGGCTTGTAACTTGCACATTACTAGCATGTAAATTGATCTACATTGCTTTGAAGTAATAAAATTTGTGTGCTTTCAAACTGAATTAACCAGACCTAAATATATAGTAACCAATTTTCAGAAAAGGCAACCCTGGTAAGTCACACTGAAGACAAATGGTCAAGGAAATTCTCTAAATTAATCTTTATTCATGCCACTGTTTTTCTCTGTCCACTCATATAACATCTATGGTAAGAAATGAACAGGGAAGGAATAAAATCGCTGAGGCTAAGCTCTCAGCCCTTGTGAGGTAATTCACTCAAAAGAGCAAGGCTTTATTGGGGCTCACAGTTTCAGTTATGTGTGCCCATGATCAAGTGCTTCCATCACTTTGAGCCTACCTTGAAGAAGAGAATCATGGTAGAGTATAAATTATAGAGCAACACTGCCCATCTCAAAAAGAGTGGGGAACAGAGAGCAAGAAAGTGATTCATGCCATCCAGTCCCCTTCCAGGGAACACCCCCAGTGAACTGGCTTGCCCCCCATAAGTTTAGCCTTGTTCAAAGATTCAGCTATCTTCTGGTATCACACAGGCTGTTGGACAAGCTTTCAACATATGGCATTTAGGGGACATTAATGGTACAAACTATAACAGAAGTCTGGTCTCAGCAAGCTGCCTTCAAACCACTCTGTGGACCACATCACCGTAGTCCTCAAAGGGGTGGACATGAAATACATTCAATTAATACCTAAGACAAGAAGAATGACTTTGAGAGATTCAATTCTATTTGAATCTCAATTGCAAAAGAAATGTTCTTGCGGAGAAATCCAGAAGTGGCTTAAATGAGAGCAGGGCTCTTTCATTTTTAAAGTGATGGTATCATATAGAATAAGTGAATCTGTCAGTCTAAGACATGAAGTTGCATTTAAGGGAACATATCAAAGGGAAGAGGGATGCGAAGAGACTAAAGTTTATATTTTGGCCCATATTTCCTAATTCATTCTTGAATATGGTATTTAAAATCCTGTAGTCTTACAATATCCATTAATAAAATTGTCACAGTTATATGTATTTATATATACTTTTATTGGATAACTTGCTGCTATCCAATGTGTTATATATAAAATATTAAACAATAATTTTTTTCTCAAAGTCACATATTTGAGTACCATGATTCACTGTGATCATCTATAGAGTCTGCTGGGAAAACCTTTTACTTCAAGTTCATTTCACACAAAATTAGCTTGAAGGCTAAGCTTTTGCATCCATGTTTACCTGGTAGGCCAGGACCTTGACACAGACCAATGGAGGAAACGGAAATGAAAAAATCAATACCCCAAACCAGCCTAGAGGTCACATACAAGAATGATGTGACTTAACCTCAGTGACTAAACTGTTCTCAATGAAGAAGACTTAATCACAAACCATTACTATAGCATTATTTTTGTCCAAAAGAACACACCAACAAATGTAGTTTAAGCTAGTCACTTATGTATAAGAGGATTACAAAAAAATATCAGTAGGAAAGAAAGTGAAAAACTATTTTAAAGTACCCAAAGCAGTAAGCATGATGGGAAAAAAAGGTTGGTTTGGGTTTCACTGAAACACACTGCAAAAATAAATAGAAACTGAGGCTAGAGAAATAGCTCAGCACTTAAGAGCATTTACAGAGGACTAGAGATCAATTCTCAGCATCCAAATAGTGGCTCACAACTGTATCCAACTTTAGTTCTAAGAGATCCATTGTCCTCTTCTGGCCAGTAATACAAGTGGTACACAGACAAACATGCAGGTGAGACACAGAGAAACACAAAATTAAATCAATTTTTAAAAAGAGAACATCACTATAGAAGAGTAAATGTTCTCTATATCTGATATCAAGAAGAGATTCCATAATCAGACACACAGCAAAAGAAACAGCAAATTTGAAGCTGAAAATAATTAGTTGAATTACTAGTGTGTAAAAAGTAAATATAGGGCTGGAAAGATGGCTCAGTGGTTAAGAACACTGACTGCTCTTCCAGAGGTCCTGAGTTCAATCCCCAGCAACCACATGGGTGGCTCACAATCATCTATAATGGGATCCGATGCCCTCTTCTGGTGTGTCAGAAGATACCAACACTATACTCACATAAAATAAAAAATAAATATAATAAAAGTATATAAAAATATGTTCAGGGGTTCTTTAGAGAAATTGCTCAGTGGTATCAGAAGTTGTGGGTCCCTGTCTCTTTTCCCTTCTTCATGGAGATAAACTTGATTAGGAACTCATGCTACCTGTCTAATTGAACACTTTGGTCAATACAGTCACATCAACTAATACGGAAGAATTTGATTTTTGTCATAGGCAATTGAATGAGAAAGCATTAGTAGTAGTGTACCCTGTATTTAGCTACTTGTTATCATTACTGTCTGAGTTTTAGATACCACTAATGACTGTGAAAATATTGATACTATTTAAAGTCAGGAAGTTTTTTTTTTTTTTTTTTTGGTTTTTCAAGACAGGGTTTCTCTGTATAGCTCTGGCTGTCCTGGAACTCACTNTGTAGACCAGGCTGGCCTCGAACTCAGAAATCCGCCTGCCTCTGCTTCCCGAGGGCTGGGATTTAAGGCGTGCGCTACCACCACCCGGCTCCAGGAAGATGTTTTTATGTAACATTAAATCTCTGTAATTTTTAAGTATGAGATATATTACTGAAATGGAAATACGAATAGAAGGTAAGTAAAAATTATTAAGTAGTCATTCTACTAACTATATTACACTACAAGTGAGAAAAACACTATACAATAATGCAGCCATAGTTAGGAAAGCTGTAGCTCTGTCTTTTTGCCTGCTCTTGAAACCCTTTTCCTCCTATTGTGTTGCCTTGTCCAACCTGAATATGAAGTCTTTTGCTTTTCTCATATTTGTTTTGTCCTATTTAATTGTCATCTCTTGGAAGCCTGCTCCTTTCTGGGAAGGAAATGAATGCAGAGTAGATGTGGTGGGAGAAATGAAATGGTTGTCTAGGTGGAGTGCAGGGAGGGCAAACTGTAGTTGGGATGTACTGTATGAGAAAATATTCTATTTATGTTTTAATAGAAAGAAAAAGAAAAAAACAGTCTATACTGGCATTATTATTTGATTATGGAATGTTGGAAAGAGAAGTTTAGGCAAGGTGAAGTTGGAAACGGTTTCTGACAAGATAGGTTGTAGGTTCACTTTTAGTATTAACTAGCAGTTTGTAATACAGGACTAGATCCGTAAGAGATATCTGATCCAAATATATCTAAGCAATCAGATTAGCTTAGCTATACTGAACAGAAAAACCCTAAGAGTGTTTAAAAAAGACAGAAATCTATTTGATGCTAATGAAAACCTTTAGGCCCGTAGGTACACATATGCTCTGCCACATCACTCAGGATATGTCCAGAAGTCCTCTTTGTCATCATGCCATGTGGAATTTCTTCAATGAGGTTGAAAATATTTTACATAAAATGTACCACAATAACTATGCTCAATAGAAAAAAATGAAGGAAGCAAGAAATCACAGTCCTTAAATTTTAAAGAGAATTCAGCAACCCCTAATAGAATCTGTTTACCTCTCTTTGGCAAGGATTTAGTTGTTTCCCATCAAGTGACAAATGAGCCTTGGCAATGAGTCGTTTTTCTTTTTGGTAGCATGCAAAGCTAAAAATCAACTTTCTGCTCTTAGATCAAAAATAAGGGAATGGAAATAGAATATTTGCTTGCAAGTTAGAAGTTAAGTCTCTGGCACGTAATTTCATTTTGAAGTGTGGATACAAATGAACCAGAACAGGTGTGCTACAGGCTTTGGTTTTAAATTGGAATTTTGGGATGACTAGTATATGCAAATGAGGAACCAAAAAGATGTACTTATTAGTCATTCAAGAAGTTTGGATGAAAGATGAGACAGGACAGCATCTTCGACGTTTCTGGATTGTGAGAGAGGAAGGTGAACTCATAAGGTAGTAAAAGACAGAGAGTATGTTGAGGCATATAACCAATTAATATTTATCAAGGCACCTTAGCATTTCTGGTAGGGCAAGGCTTATGCAAATGTGAAACCCTTAAGGGAAGCCAACTGGAGCACAGGAAATCAAATGAGCTGCACCCCAACATGGGATTACAAGTTATCCAGTTTGGCAAATTCAAAGCCGTCTCTGGAAAATCTAGCTAATGAATACATGTTTTGTTTTCTATACAATAATTACTCAAGCTATTTCTATTTCAGAGTCTCAGTATGATGTGACTTGGAGGGACTGGTGAGCAATAGTAGTTGCTATTTATTAGCTTTCTTTCACCAAAAGACTGGTCCAGCATTTGGCTTGACAATATTGCTGGCTATTCCCGTCTGCTTTGATAAACCCCCTAAAAGTTCAATATAATTTACAGGATTTAAAGGAGAAAGATTAATTCCTTTAAAAAGTAATTAAAAATAAGATTTTTAAATCTACTGATATCTAAATGGAGATTTGAGTTTCAGAAAAATCCTTAGCTACTTTAGTTTTGTAGGTTAACACTCATTTCTGCAAACACAACAGATACCTCTCTGAGGTGTGTCCGAAATCAGCTCTGCCCTGGGTCCAGTAGAAAGGGTGATCAACTGACAGCCTACGTTATGAGGGTTTCTGTGGTGTCAACATGTTACATCCATATTTTCAATAAGATATGATTTCACACAGGAATACTTCTTTATTGCAAAATATGTGAATTTGTTTTCATTTTGTGACAGAGAAGGAATTGATATGAACCCAGACATGAATATGAATTTAACAGCTTCAAAAATATTAATTATACGTAAGTATAAAGTATAGAACTTTTTGTTGCAACACTTTGGAGTAGAAAAGAAAGAAAGAAAGAAAGAAAGAAAGAAAGAAAGAAAGAAAGAAAGAAAGAAAGAAAAAAAAAAAGAAAAAAAGAAAGAGAGAGAGAGAGAGAGAGGGAGGGAGGGAGAGAGAGAGAGAGGAAGGAAGGAAGGAAGGAAGGAAGGAAGGAAGGAAG
>NC_034593.1:39014912-39044417 GCF_900095145.1 Mus pahari
GAGAGAGAGAGAGAGAGAGAGAGAGAGAGAGAGAGAGAGAGAGAAAAAGAAACGCATATGAACACATTCATAATTTAAAAAATATCTAGGTGATAGGCTTTAAGGACATAAGGAGATGAATGACAGGTTCCAAGTGCCAATCACATATTAAAAAAACAAATTTCCAGCAAATCAGATATGGCAATGGTATAAGCTTAATATTACATGGATATTTTTCTTTAAAGAAAAATTCATACAATATATTTTGATCATATCTTCCCCTCCGCCATATCCTTAAAGACTTTCTTTATCTCTCTTATCACCCAAACTTATTCTCTTTTCTCTTTTCTTTTTCAAAACGCAAACAAAACCACCAAGAAATATGCACACACAAACAAATGAAACTCATAAAAATGGGAACAAAACATATAAGCAAAAAATTAAGACATAAAAGCTCCCATGCAAATCAAAAGTGGCCAAAAAGGCTATAAAACTTTGCAATTTTATGAGGTCCCATTTGTCTATTGTGGATCATAGTGCATAAGCCATTGGTGTTCTGTTCAGGAAAATTTCCCCTGTGCCCATATCTTCGAGGCTTTTCCCCACTTTGTCTTCTATAAGTTTCAGTGTATCTGGTTTTCTGTGGAGGTCCTTGATCCACTTGGGCATGAGCATCGACAAGGAGATAGGAATGGATCTATTTGTATTCTTCTGCATGCAGATCACCAGTTGAACCAGTACTATTTGTTGAAAATGCTATCTTTTTTTTCCACTGGATGGTTTTAGCTCCTTTGTCAAAGATCAAGTGACCATAGGTATGTGGGTTCATTTCTGTGACTTCAATTATAGCCCACCATCTACCTGCCTGTCTCTGTACGAATACTATATAGTTTTTATCACTATTGCTCTGTAATACAGCTTGAGGTCAGGGATGCTGATTCCCCCAGAAGTCCTTTTATTGTTGAGAATAGTTTTTGCTATCTTTGGTTTTTTGTTATTACAAATGAATTTGCAAATTGCCCTTTCTAACTCTGTGAAGAATCGTGTTGGAATTTTGATGGGGATTGCATTGAATCTGTAGATTGCTTTTGGCAGGATAGCCATTTTTACTATATTAATCCTGCCAATCCAGGAGCACAGGAGATCTTTCCATCTTCTGAGTTCTTCAATTTCTTTCTTCAGAGACTTGAAGTTCTTGTCATACAGATCTTTCTCTTGTGTGGTTAGGGTCATACCAAGATATTTTATATTGTCTGTGACTATTGTGTTGAGTGTCGTTTCCCTAATTTCTTTCTCAGCCTGTTTATCCTTTGTGTAGAGAAAGGCCACTGATTTGTTTGAGTTAATTTTATGTCCTGGTACTTTGCTGAAGTTGTTTTTCATATTTCTGAGTTCTCTGGTGGAATGTTTGGGGTTATTTGAGTATATCTTATCATCTGCAAAGAGTGATACATTGACTTTTTCCTTTTCAATTTGTATCATTTTGACCTCCTTTTGTTTTCTACTAGCTCTGGCTAGGTAATCAAGTACTATATTGAATTGGTAGGGAAAGAGTGGGCAGCCTTGTCTAGTCCCTGATTTTAGTGGGATTGTTTCAAGTTTCTCTCCATTTAGTTTGAAGTTTACTACTGGTTTGCTCTATATTGCTTTTATTATGTTTAGGTATGGGCCTTGAATTCCTGATCTTTCCAAGACTTTTTTTCATGAAAGGGTATTTGATTTTGTCAAATGCTTTCTCAGCATCTAATGAGATGATCATGTGTTTTTCTTTTTCTTTGAGTATGTTTATAGGATACTTTTCAATAGGAGAAAATGGCAACCAACAGACTGGGAAAACATCTTTACCAGTCCTACATCTGATAGAGCACTTTGTGTATGCAAAATATACAAAGAACTCAAGAAGTTAGACTATGGAGAATCAAATAACCCTATTAAAAATGGGGTACAGAGCTAAACAAAAAGTTCTCAACTTAGGAATATGGAATGGCCAAGAAGCACCTAAAGAAATGTTCAACATCTGTAGTCATCAGGGAAATGCAAATCAAAACAAACCTGAGATTCCACCTCACACCAGTCAGAATGGCTAAGATCAAAGATTCCGGTGACAACAAATGTGATGAGAAGGTAAATCAAAAGAGCAAAACACATTCAAGGAAACACAAGTAAGAAGAAAGTAAATACTGCTTACTTCTCAGAGATAACAGTATGCAGTCCTGCGAGGAGAGATTTCCAGTCCTCTTCTGTTCACAAGGAATGGGAACTAGGCAGAAGGACTTCACTGTAAAGGAGAAGGAAGAGAGACATTTCAAATTATTCAATATAGAAAATGAAGTATGAAAAACTTCAGGACATATAACCCAGCATTTATGCCTAAGTCTCACTCAGTCCTGTCAATGTTTCCTGTCCATCAGCCTCCCAGTGGCTTTCCTGACACCTTTGCATATGTTCTGTGATCTGGAAGGACAGAGGCACCTTGCACTCTTCCAGAGGCCGACCTTAGTCTCTTGGGATGCCTCTCCATAGCTGTCAATCATCATCTCAGTGTTTATTCTGTTTCTTTCCATCATATAACTTTATCATCTCAGGCTGTGTGTGAGAACACAGAATACAGGAAGTATGTTTCTACCTTTCAGAGCTATCAGAATTTAAGGCAATAAACTAGTAGGGACTGTGCATTTATAAATGACCAACCAAATAAATTCCATTGTAACTTTTAAACAGTGACACAAACTGGATAAGAAACTATCACTGATGATGTGTGACTGTTTTAAATTTTCCCTTAATATTAGGTCTGCTGACTGGTGAAACAGCTTTTCCTGATATATCTGCATTCACTTTTGAAAGTATTTAGTAAAGTTTCTAAAAATTATTTCCAGAAAAAAAAAGCTGATATTTAAAATACATATCATTAACACAGAGAAATTGTGTGTGACCATTTTTTCCTCCCTCCCCTTCTCTTCATTTTTTGTTGGCTAATGTTATAAGGCAGTGCCTATAATACCATTAAACATACAGTTGCCAACCACAGCTGGGATATGTTGAATTTAAAGTATATTCTTAGCTCGTACGAAGCCCCAGGTTAAAAACAAAGATCCAACAAAGATGAATGTCCTCATGGTGTAACGCGTCGGACTCTGCCACACACAGTGCCACCTACTACTTGCTGAATGGCAACTCCTCCTTCTCAGATAGAAGCAGTTTCACAAAGGCATCTGAACATAACAAAACTCCAAAGAGACAGGGTAAACAGCAGTCACTTACAGCTTTGTCACCATGATAGTCAGTAGATGTTAAACACCTTAGCTTTATTACTTCTTGTTTATGTAATTTACAGGTATCAAACTAAAAACATTTTACGACTCATTACATTCCTGGTTTGACCTGTCAAAATTGTCTCCGGATTTATGAGTTTGATTTGAAAATGAAGACAGAAATTAAGGTGTTCTTACAGTCAGCAACCTAAGAATCAAACCAGATCTTAAACTCTTTAGTATTACTTTATGTTGAGCATAAGAAATACTAAATTGGATTGATCGTCTACAGTAACACAATAATGACTAATTACCATTGTGGAGTCTGATATTTTTAAGAATGTTTGGTGTAAGCTAGTTGTGCTTATCCCTGACACACATCCTGAGAACTCTGTGTTTATGACCAGCTAAACCCAAACTATAAATTTTGAGGAAGAAAGAAGGATTTTTTCTTTTTTGCAGGAAAAAATATTTTAATTTGTAACTTCAGTTTTCTCATATTAGCTTAGCTTGATTCTGCCATGCTATTAAAAGAATTATGAAATATTTGTGATTCCCAGCTTCATAGGACGTTATTGGTGGCACTAATTATCATAAAAATCAATGGGGTTCTTTAAGTAACCAAGTCATATGCTATGGGTAAAGCATTATCTTGATCTATGGCAAGTCTGACATGAATGTAGCCACCATATGTGTCTTACACAGAGATAAACATGTACTTAATCAAATAAAGAAGATGCAGATCACTATAAAAATCCCACTATTGAGAATTCCAGCCAATAGACAATTTGGTCACAATCACTGATGAATGTCAGAAACATCAAGCACAGTTTCATAAAATGTCTCACCATGGAGTCTGAGACTCCACTGGATGTTAATGTCCAAGTCTAGCATCTCTGGAAATTCAGTACCCAATTACGTATGTGCAAGGAATTGCCACATAACAAAGTTAACTAACAAAAAAAAAAAAAAAAAAAAGGAGAGAAATTCTGTTGACATTTTATTAAAAGACTCAGAGTTTCATCGTATCCTTCTGTATTGAGGCCAAAGGGATTTACTTGCCAGGGAGAGAGACTGTTCCACATTGTGAGGCTTCCCATCTCCTTTTTTGTATCTCCCTCTGTCATCAAGTTCTGCAGCAGCAGGTAAGTGAGAAGGGCCATCCAGCATGATACCCAGGAGAGAACTTCTCTTCACTCAGTGTCTCATATCAGAAACACATCGTTTTCGCTTTATACATTTCACATATTTTGAGGTATTTGGCTTCATTTGGTTAGGTTTGGATTCCCTTCTTGCTTTCCAGTGTAGCTGTGAAAAGCTAACAGTTAACCCTGGATTTAAGAAACATGTCTGATTAAAGAATTCCTGGAATTTAATGAAAATGTTGACACATCATTCTCAAACTTATAGGACACAATGATAGCAGTACTAAGAGGAAAATTCATAGCACTAAGTTCCCTCGTAAAAACCTGGAGAGATCTTACACTAACAACTTCACAGCACACCTGAGAGCTCTAGAACAAAAAGAAGCAAACTTACCCAAGAGGAGTAGACAGCAGGAATCAACCAAAAATAAAAATCTTCTGCAAGGCAAAGACATAGACAATAAGACAAGTCGGCAACCTAAAGATTGGGTTGACTAACCTCCCATCTGATGGAGGCCTAATATCCAAAATATATAAAGAACTCAAGAAGCTATCTACCAAATAACCCAAACAACCCAATCAAAAAATGGTGTATAGAACTAAACCGAAAATTCACAACAGAGGAATCTCAAATGGCTGAGAAGCACCTAAAGAAATGTTCAAAGTTTTTAGTGACCAGAAAAATGCAAATCAAAATATCCCTGAGTTTTCCATCTTGCACCAATCAGAATGGCTAAGATCAAAACCTCAGGTGACAACACATGTTGGCGAGGATATGGAGAAAGAGGAACACTCCTTCATTGCTGCTAGGATTGCAAACTGGTACACCCACTTTGGAAATCAATCTGGAAGTTCCTCAGAAAATTGGAAATAGATCTACCTGATGACCCAACTATACCACTCTTGGGAACATACCCAAAATATGCCCCACCATGCCGACTTTGCCATAGTGTTCCACTATGTTCATAGTGGCCTTATTTGTGATAGTCAGAAGCTGGAAACAACCCATATGTCCCACGACAGAAGAATGGATATAGAAAATGTGATTCATTTACACAATGGAATACTATTCAGCTATTAGGAGCGAGCACATCCTGAGTTTAGCAGGTAAATTGATGGAACTAGAAAATATCATCCTGAATGAGGTAACTCAGTCCCAAAAGGACATGCATGGTATATATTCAATAATAAGTGGATATTAGCCAAAAAGCAAGTGCAGAATACCCAAGATACAATCCACAAAACTCAGAAAGGTCAACAAGCTGAAGGGCCCAAGTGAGGATGCCTCAGTCCCACTTAGGAGGGAGAAGAAAACAACCATAAGAGGGGAGGGAGGGAGGTACCTGAGAGGGAAAGGGGGCAGAAAAAAAAAATATAATTTAGCCTACTGTCTCAGAGAATATAATCATTAAAAATTGTAAATAGCTTAAAATGAAAAATAATTGTATTATTTTTAAAATATTATTTTAATTACCTCTTGTATGTATTGATCAATTTATTTCAATGATACTAGAATGACATCATTTGCTCTAATCCCCTTTTCACTCCAATTCCTGCCATATACTACTACTTCTCTTTCAAATTCAGGGCTCCTTTTTTGAATTAATTGTTGCTAGATGCACGTATGTGTATAAACATATATTCTTAAATATAACTGGCTCAGTATGTGTACCGTTACTCTCAAAAATGATTTCAAAGCTGGCTAAATTATACTGACTAACCAGCTGGTGTGCTCTTCCCTGGGACGATCTTCTCTCCTCTTCTAAGCATTTCTGTGTCTTAGTTGCTTATAGTTCTTACGGGTTTGAGGCCTCATGACTTTCTTTATAATTTTACTAGTATGCGTGAATGTTTTAGCTACACATATGCAAGTATACAATATGCATAAAGTGGCCCTATAGGCCAGAAAAGGGTGTCAAATGCCCTGAAACTGGAATTCTAGGTGGTTGTGACCTATCATGTCTGAGCTTGAAACTGAAACCGAGCAAAGAGCCTAGGGGACAGCTAGAAGTGCTCTTAGTGTCAAAGCGTATTCCCACCTTTCATAATACTGTTAAGTATTTCCATCAACCCAAAATAAAATATATATTGTCATTGTCTATATATAAAAAAGAAACATGTCTGATACACCTAACTTTCAAGAGACTTGGGACCCCAGGGAGTGGGGAGGCATGGCAGCAGGCATGGGGAGGCATCCTCTTGGAGATAGGGGGTAGGAGGAATGGAATGAGGAACTGTGGGAGGGCAGACAGGGAGGGAGGCAAAGACTGGACTGAAAAAATAAAAGTAATAAAAAAACAACAATAAAAAAGAAAAAAGAAAAATCTATTAAATACTAAAGAAACATGTCTAAGATTTTTATACTATTTAGTACTATAAAAATTTATTTGGTCCATAGTTAAGTGTTTTAATTGGTGGTCAAACCCATCTGGAATTCATTTGCTCATGTTCTACAAAGTAAAATCTAAGCTTTCCATAATTTTCCTGAACTTCTCTGTTAAAATTAACCAAACTTGGACAAATAGGAAAGTCTGGATTTTCTTGTGAATTAGTACGTTTCACAAATTCACTTACTTTACAGTGAAAATGTAGGTTAGCTATGAATCTTCTTTTTCATAAGTAATTTATTACTTATGTTTTTTTAAATCATTTAAACACGAGCATTATTCTTAATACCCCAGGCTATCTGTCTATGAACTTTTAGGATAATCTTTTATATTGAGAGTATAATAGTCATAACTGAACTACAAAAATAAGAATTTCCAAGTTTCTGCTGGCAATGGTGGTGCAGACATTTGATCCCAGTAGTTGGGAGGTAGAAGCAGGCAGATCTCTGTGAATTCTAGGCTATGCTAGTGAGTTCAAGGACAGTTGGGGCTACACACACACACAAAAAAAAACTGTCTCAAAACATCATCAAATAAACAATTTTTAACTAATTAAAAATAACATCCAAGTATCATAATATCTAAATGATATATGATTGGGGGGTTACAAAATAAAACTGTCACTGTTCATCATACTCACAGGACTGTGGTGTAGGGGCGTGTGTGTGTGTGTGTGTGTGTGTGTGTGTGTGTGTGTGTGTGCCTTTTTGAATTGTAAAAATCTTCTTTCAGAAAAATGAAGAACACTGAGGCTAGAAACTAGCATGTACACTTCTACCTTACTGTTCCAGACATTGCTTTGAATAGATGAAGCAAATTGAATTTTCTTTTAACTTAGCCCTGATCTGTGTTTGAAAATTATAAAACAAAATAACTGCAGTTCAAGTGGATCCAACACCCTCTTCTGGCTTCCATGGGAACTGCATGCAGGTAATAAAGAGACACAATAAAAATAAATGATTTTAACAATAGAGAGATCATCTGGTTTTAACACACTTGTATGGCAGATATCTTTTTTAGTTCACATGAGGTTTATCTGAAATTATTAACTTATAAAGCTCCTTACCAAATATGCATTATTTTAAAAAAGCATTGCTAATGTAATTAACTATAATAGCCAAAACTATCTCACAATATAAAAATAATATATGTTAAAAGTTAAGTATCCAATAATTCAGTTAATTTTTATGCAAGTAAATGCTACTTGGAGTCTATAGGTTTAAACAATACTTCTCTTTCTTTCATACTGTCTAGCTTAATGCTTGTCTGTCTGATTGAATTAGATGCTTCTCTGGGCATTATGTCAGAAAAGGATGTAGGTTTTGGAAAATCAGCAATTATCACTCTGCTATAAAAGTAGCAACAGTTGCCAAACATCCCAAAGACACTCATGAACAGGATAATAATCTCAGATTTTGTCAGAATCTTAAAACAGAATGTGGGCTCTTAATCCACAGTGTACCAAAACCAATAATCAGTGTGTGTTGAACAAAAATCTCACCTACCACCCCTGTCATTACATTTGGTCATATGGAGAATAGCCTTGTGGGAGGGACTAAACACAAAGAGGCACAATTGAGGTCGGCTGACCCCATAGACTTAAGGAGGTGGGTCCAAGGTCAGGATACTGCCTCAAATGAAGGACTGACTGGCTGTGCTGATCACTCCAGAAAAGCTTGCTCTTTTCTCCACTTTACTTCAGTGGTGCAAAGGGCACTAATTTGATTCTGTTTACTTCTTTCTGCCATTGTGGGGCACAACTTCCTTTGAAACCACAAAAGTTGCTTCTCTCTCTCTCTCTCTCTCTCTCTCTCTCTCTCTCTCTCTCTCTCTCTCTCTCTGGATTTTTTGTTTGTTTGTTTGTTTTCAAGACAGGGTTTCTCTGTGTACCCCTGGCTGTCCTGGAACTCACTTTGTAGACCAGGCTGGCCTCGAACTCAGAAATCTGCCTGCCTCTGCCTCCCAGTTGCTGGGATTAAAGGCGTGTGCCACCACCACCCAGCATGTTGCTCTTCTCAAGAAACGCCTTCTTGATGTATTGTATTTGATCTTTGCTATTCATGCAGTGTTGATAGTAATTATGTTTTAATATTTTCCTATTACAATTGCCCAACTCTTTCATACATATGTGTAATTTACAAATTATCAGACTGATTGTGGGGGTCCATAAGACATATTTCTATGACTAACATTACCATTCTCTCAGAACTGAGCATTTTCATGACAATAGCTACAGTCCATATTTTGAGTCTTTGTTTTAGTTATGGCATGTTGTTAATTAGATCACTATTATGATCAGTAGCATCCAGAATGTGATAAGGCAATTCCCCAAAAGAAAGTCAAACATACCTGCTTTTGAAAGTGGATAAGTAGGCATTTGTGAACTAGTTTTATTTTATCAGATTATCTTTTCTGACCAATATGTTTTTAATATTGAGAATTTTAAATACTAGACAGCAAATGAATTAGAATACAAATGAATATTTAAAAACAGTAGAGTACCATAATATTAAAATATCAACAAATATAAGCATAATAAAATAATTTAGTTCAACAATTAACTATCTCCCTATCAAAATGAATGTTTTAATACGTACACTATCAGGTTCATTGTAAAAATGTGAACTTAAGGAGATCTTAAAGTTTTTCAGAGGAAAGCAATATAAATATGAAATACGGCATTTTTGAAAATGGCTTCTGACTGATTTTCATGGTTTAAAGGTAATATTTAACTAGCATCAACTTATTCTTTTATTATTGTTATGTAGCCTCCATAATCATATGATAATTTCCTGAGAAACATACACAATAGAAGTCAGTTGGGGGCCTGTTTAATGAAGAGAAACGGAATATCCTTGGAAAGACTGACTTCCGTTTTCCTCAGGTAATATCAGTGTATGGGATAGTAGATTCAACACAAATTTATTTACTCATAGCATGTGTAGGGACTCTTCTGTGTGCCTTTACAATTATTTTTCATGTGTCGTTTCAGATTAAGACTCACAATCTACATATCATCACATTTTCAGAGGCATTTGGGAGGTAAAACATTAAGAGACTTCAAAGAAGTTAAGTAGTTTGGTGAAGTTCAAATATTTGAAGAATCAAGGAACCATTTCTGTTCCTAAGGCTCTCATCTTTGTAATGTGCCATATCATCTTCCACAACAGATCAAAGGGCATCAGAACTGAGAAGATGTATAACTCAGTCCAAAATCCACACTGTTCATATTCTAACTTTCTGAGTATATTTCTACAGAAAACATGATTCCTTTTTCCTTGTTATTTCATACCAAGTAAATTACTGGAAACATCACATACCATGACTGCATCATGAAAACATTCCTTCTTTGATTACACTTTTCTTTTCAAATTTATAATTGTTATTTTATTTTCCTGGATCAAATAAATTTTGAAATTTTACAATAAATAAATTTAATTTTCACATTTTCTTCATAAATGTTTTTAAAGCATAATTGAAGAAATTACTGCAAAATAAAGCATGAATGTCTTTATACAAAATATACTTGCATTTTCAAATTATAGACTATTCTACAAATATATACAAAGTTAACACCAGGATTTGTATCCTTTAAAGCTAGTCTATCTCTTTTTTTTTCTTTTAATGTATGATGAACTGAGGAAACAAAAGAAAAATATATCACCAAGGCAATTGGTCAACCTGATAATTTTCAATAATAGATGAACCAGAGATGGTTTCTTTTGGGAACTTTTTGCCTCATCAATTTCTATTTTTTTTCTTTAAAATATATGATTCTCCTGTCAGCCATATCTCATAAGAAGAAACTAGCTACTTATAATCCCTTTCTCTTATAAGAAAATATATTCACATTTGATACAGTGATACATTTTTTTAAACGCCTCTTTGAATTCCTCATAACTAAATTCATTGACGTGTTAGCTGTTTCTCACTAGGGTAGGATTAGAACAGAAATCAGTTCAACACATGAATAACATGCATAACTAAATTCAAAATGCTTAAAAAAAAATCTCACCATGAATTTCACTCACCCAGATGGGCTTTGGGAATACCATGGGGTTGGCTAGGCATATGGGCATATGCCTTTGATACTCGCCCCTGGAAGGCAGAGGCAGATGGAGTTTCAGTATAGCCTGGTCCACTTAGTGAGTTTCAGGCCACTCTGGACAACATAGTGAGACCATACCTCAAAATTCCAAAAAAAAAATTTCAGATATTATGTGATAGTAAAATGATCCTGGACAGAAATATCAAAAAACCTAGATTTGAAAGGTAGTTTCATGACTTCTTTAACATATAATCATCCTTTCGGCCTTGTCTAAAACAGAGGGCTGGATACAGCTCCAGAATCTGAGAAGTACAAATAAATAACTGTACTTTTCAAAAAAATAATTAGTTACATTCATCTAAATATCCACAAAAAACTCAGCGAAATAAAGCATTGTAGAATATAGTTCATTGCTAACCCATTTAAATAGGATAGTGCAGGTTAAAGGTTTCTTTATATAATGAATTTCACTAACAAGTCAGTGAAACTGAGGGATCTTTTTATTGAAATATTAGATTCACTCTGTGTTACGATTTATTGTTGTAATTATAATTATTAATGCAATTCTGAAGCCACTTTGGATATTATTTCCATACAGCCCATCTCTAAGATTATTTTCAAATGATTCAGAACAGAGCTGTATGGTTTATAACCTCAATCACAATTTGAGTCATCTTATTCTCTATCTGTAAGATCAAGGGACTTCCCCTAAGAAAACAATTTATACTTCCTTAGCAAGTGCTTGGACCAAGCTGGATTTCTATCTGTGTCAAATGAGAACTCAGGCCACTGGGGAAGAGAGAGGCGGGGCTCTTTCTGAATTTCTTTCTTGCTCATATAAACTTAATCAAGACTTGCAATTAATTTTTGAAATTGTTCTGTATCGACCCCAGTGTTTGAAGCTTCATTTTCTGCCTCTGGGTCCCATCAGTAAAATCTACACATCTCCCTGTTAGTGGCACAGCTGGCTTTTAAAATCTGATGCCTTGTAGTTCTTATTTACAATCCTAATAACTTCATTGATTTCAGTAATCTTTTAGTAAGAGTGGTTATTAATGTTGTGGAAGGCAAAAAGTGGGATTCAGTGTTTTCTTTTCTGTTATTATTGTTTCTTTTTCTTTTCTTTCTTTTCTCTCCTTTATTTAAAGGATACTGGTGATTCAGATGAATCTTAATAATGTGCCCCTAGAGGTCTCTGTCTGATTAGCAGTTTGCTTTGGTTAAGTATGCAGCCCAGCAAAGGCACTGCCTTCACTTATGATGGCATATGACACCAAGAAAGACCCACTCCAAAGTCACAAAGAGTTAAATGAAAATGCTTCAAGTCATTGCTAATCACATCTCAAATGGAACAAAATATTTTAAGTTTTCAAAATCAAAATACTATTACCATATAAAGGTTTATATGATTCTTAAAATCACTGGAGGCAGCTCCTGGGGTATGTTTTGCTCACAAGGAGTTGCAGGACAGTTTCATTAGCTCACATATGTTTCCAATGCACTAAAGAATTTTTATCATAAAAAATAGGATAAAGAAAATATGGAGAGACCAAGAGACATTTTAAAGAAATCAGACTTTTCAATATCCAGCACAATGGGAGAAAAGGGCAAGATGAAGTAATGAATTTGATTTTTTTTCCAGAAAAAGGGACAAAAGGAATGAAAATTGCCATTCAAAGTAAGAGCTGTTGCTTCCCTTTTGAAATATGATGATACAGCACAAATGTTCAAAATGTTGTTTCCTCCTCCTAACAACAATGTGTAAGGATATGGCAAAAATGTTTGTTTGGTGTTTATTAGTTCCCCATCCTCAAATCAAGGGAAAGTATACATCCCTACATCTTTTGCAACAGTATCCAAAGACTTTGGCTAATTTAAAAATACCCCTGATCAATTTCTCTTATAGTAAAGAGAGTATGGTATGTGAACTGAAAATGTATTATTAGAAAATGATATCTGAAGCATTAGGATGTATAATTCATGTGGCTTTCATTTGCTCAGACCATTGTAAAAATCCATAAATCATTTTCTTGCTCATGTATTGCTTAAGTGCAATTTGTCATTTTGCATTAGAGGCTTGCTTCAGCCCATCCAGTGCTTTTAATTCACTGTTTAGAGTTTAACAAAATACTGGCCCTGTAGGATGAATGAAAAGACACTGCAATGTGAAGCCATGCCAATACTTACTAGCTGAAACAATATACAGTTGTACATTTCTACTTTGAGTATCAAGACAGTAGAACTTAGTACACAACCTGGCATATCCAGTCCCAAGGATAAGCATTTCCTGGTTTGTTCTCTATTTGCTTCAGAGCCTTAGACAGTTACTACTCACTCAAATATCTGTAGTAGAATACAATACCAATTGTTTTCAAATGCTCCAATCCATACTCCCCCTTTTGCTATAAGTGTGCTTTAAGAGCTATCGCTGTTTGTGAGCTTAGTTCCAAAGATTTGCTTGCTTTCCTATGAAGTTGTGTTTATCTAGAGTGTGTGTGTGTGGACCTAGTTCTTGGCTATCTGTAAAACATGTAGCTACATTGTTTACACTATGAGATGGGAGTAAAAGTGGCCCATGCAGGAACCCGTCCAATTCAATCCTGGTCCTACCTAATGTTTCAAACCTTCCTTACTGGTGCATTTGGAAGCATCCCTTCCAATTCCTAGAGAAAAAAAAAAAATGGCAGAACATCAGATTCACTTTTTCTCAAAGTTCTGAGCACAGTGCAATAATAAGAGGATTTTAAAACAGATTGCTTCGCAGTCATATTAAATCAAGGCAAACATTCGTTTATCCAAAAGCTAGTTAACAAACCTGTCTCTCCTGCCCTCTCCAGTAAGAGGTGCAGACAATAAAGCCACCCTATTATTTAGTTTCCATGCTCTTGGTGATCCTTGGTGCCTTCTTACTTCTGTTCTGCCTCACTTAGAAACAAACAAAAAAAGCTAGCACATTCACATATAACCCGAGATTTTCATGAAAACTGATTTTTATAATCTCTTTACAAATGATTAAACACCTTTCTCTCCCCTGTCCAGGAATGCAGTTTGTTATGGAATAGACCGCTGGTGCTCCTTGGGCTCAGAGGATGGGGGGAGGAAGATTGCAGGCTCAGGTTTGCTTCTCCCACAGCTGTAATGCAGAGCCCAGGGACAAAGCCCGCCTGCACTTCAAAGAAGCTGCTCCCTCCCCCAGATTGCCTGGTCTATAACTGACTTCACTAAACACTAGGATTCAAAGAAGGGTAAACAAGGAAAGATTATGAAAGGGTGGAGGGGGAAAGTATTTGCCTAATTGCTTCTAAGGCAGAAAACATACATGTTTAGCTCAAAAGGCATTTTTGAAAGAAAAATTTAAGTACTGTTTTTGAGTTCAAGATCACAGGATTGGTTTCTTTCAAAGACTTTATTATAATGCTCACCTGCATATGCTCGATGCGAGCAAACTGCCCTTGCAATCCTCCTTGGTTTGAGTTTTCTCAGGGAGGTTAGAGGGCCTGGGTCGCTTTTATTTGGCTAGGAAAACCCCACTGTCACCCCTATAGTCCAGGGGATGGCACCTCAGAGACCAAAAAAGTCAGCGAGGCAGGACCGGTGGCAAAGCCTGGCTTTGCGTTGGTGGCCTGGATTCCGGCCTCCGTGACCTGCAGAATCCAGCAGAGCCCCCAACAGGCAAACCCTACAAAGGCGGGCTCCACAGCAAAATTGTTTCACTTGCCCTATGCTGCTTTCGCCGCTAGGAGACGCCTGCAACCCACGTTTCTGGAAATGGTCCCCCATTCAAACACAGCTGCCACCATTTAAAAAAAAAAAAAAAAAAAAAAGCGAAAAAAAAAAGCGGCTCAAGTGTTACAGTGGATGCACTGATTATTTACAGGGAAATCTGGCCATCTCTTCATGTTCTCATCTCCACCTCGGCAAGCTCGCCGGCGTTCTGCAAACGCCCTAAGTCAGCTCGAACTTCAAGCTCCTTTCCGAGACACAAACCTCCGCCAGCACATCTGCACTGTCATTCCGCAGCGTGTCTCTCACACGAAAACATGCAGACACACAAGTGTTCCGTTCATACAAATAAACACATTAAAGCATTACCGTCGCGTTTGGATTTTTTTTTTTTTTTAAGGCCCGGGGTTTCGAATCAGTCAGCTTGAGGAGCTAGAAAAATTGCATTTTAATGTTGTAGATCTGTAGGGAGGGGGAGGGGCGGCAAGCACAGATGGCCACAGTATATTAATATTCGGATACACTCTGAGCCCCTTTTCATTGATCCACAGGTCCCTTTTCTGCTCTGCCGCTTCATTCTCCGCCGCAGACGTGACGCTAAAATCATTTTAAACTGCAGCGGTTTGGTTTTGGCGGATGGTCAATTCACTGCAGCTGGAAAAGGCTTAGCCATGTTTGCTGGCTCCTTTTCCACCTACCCTCTTAAAGGTAGAACCCATCTCTCGGCAAGAGGCAAGTGGTAGGGGTAGGGGAACAGGCGGTTTGACACGGACTCTCCGGAGTGGTCAGAGCATGCCTCGCTGTCAATCACGCGTGGGGACGCGCACTCCTAATTTCTTTCCAGAAGGCACTGTAGCGTACCTTGCGGGCGCGGGGGGGGGGGCAGTATAGGGGGAGGGGTAGTACCATTCTTTCCCTCCGGTTGCTGTAGCGTTACTCCGGGTCATTCATTACCGGGAAGCCTCTAGGGAGTCATTCTAGTCTTTGGCTTAAACGGCTCCGCCGGAAAATAAACAACCTATTCCTTGCGGGCAGCATGTTGATTAGTATTAAAACGTATTCTTCGATATTTATCCTTGAAGGACAGGCATTCAGAGCGCTCTCCCAGCAGCGGAGAGTTCGTTCCCGCCGCCTTATAACTTCCCGGGAACTGGGCGTGTGGATACCCATGGCTAGTCAGGCGCGCGGCTCAGAATCCCGGGACTGCTCCCCAGGGATTCGCACCGAACTCAAGCTTGCCGCCCGCCAGCGAGGACGAGTGCCAGTACCAGGAATGTGCAAACGTGCCGGTGGATTCCCGCAGCGGTGCACACTCGATCCCCCGTGTGCGTGTGCACCGCCCTGCCCGCCCGCCCGCCCGCCCTCGCGGCCACCCCACGGTCATTCTCCAGAGAGCTGTCTCCGGGCTGGGCATGTACCTTCTTCCCACACCCCCTCTAGTTATGGAGGCGGGGATGGATTACCAATGGTAAAAGAAAAATTAATAATTAAAACAGAAATCAGGCGAAAGAAGAAAAGAAAATAAAAGCCCGCGCTCGCCACTGCTGCCTGGCGCGGGGCCAGGCGAGGCGCAGGGATATTGCTAGCGCCTCGCTGTGATGGGTGGTGCTGGCTCCCGTGCCCTAGAGTGGGTTTGACGATGGCGGGCTCCCATGCATAAACTATAAAGAAGCCCCCAGTCCTTGACTGGGGTACTCACAGTTCGAAGCAATGTCCCCAAACGAGTTAATTTACTAAGCAAGCATTTTGTGGGTAGACATTTAGGTGGGTAGACGTCCAACCATCTGCCCGTCTATAGGAGCTGTCGCCCCAAGTCCCTTGGTCTGAATCCCTCCGCTTTAGGGGGAATTCACCTCCGCACTCCCTTTTCAGCCTGGTCTATCCTCCCCACACCTCCCCTTCTGACCCTCTAGCTTTGATTGACACATGCCATTTTCTGCCCGCATTTAAATTGTCCGCGCGCATCTCTGCCAGAGTCCCTTGCTTTGGTAACCCCTACATGACTACCGGCCCCAGGGCAACTTTCCCCTCTTCTTGGTGATTTCTTTCCACGATCAGCAGGAGGGAAAACACCTTAAAGGAAAAAAGAATGTTAGCGTCACTGGAAACCCCGCTCCTTGGAGAGGCTACCGCAGCTGTTGCTATTATGTTTTCGTATTTGCTGATGCAAACAGGGGAACCTCTCTTATTCCCTGCCCATTACCTGCGGCTGGGGACTGGGAACTTTCCGCGGCAGAGTCCCCTGCAAGCGCCTCGGGACCTGCGGGCTGTTCTTGCTCTCACACTCACACTCACTCCCGCAGCCAAGGCGAGCGTTCTGCCCCGCCCCTCCTGGCTGCCGCGTGACGTAACTACTTGACGGCCACTTTAGCCAACGAACAGTCGCTCGGTGGGTGGTGCTCTTGGGCGATTGGTTGGCAGAATGAGGGCGCTGCGCAAAAACAGAGAAGCGGAGCGCTCGGAGCTCAGAAACTGCCAGCCGAGATCACAAGCATTGGGGCTGAAGCAGGAGGCAGGATGGACTGAGAGGAGAAGAGGCAGGTTAGAGGGAGAGAGGCTTGCAAAGGAAACAGCAGAAAAGAAATCGCTGGTTGTGTTCACGGCAAAGCAAGAACCAGTGAAGTTGAGAACAGACACAAGACTATGAAAGCCAAGAGATGCAAAGAGAGACAGAGGGAAGAAAATGACAAGAGGAATGTCCATCCGGAGAAATGAAGAGAATGAAAGTTTTATGCTGCAGAACGGCTCCGTGTTTTTCCGGCAAAAAAATTTCTCGCTGTCTTTAACCCCGCTCGCGTTTGCCAGCCGTTGATATCAAGAGGCATGTTCAGTGGTGCCGGCAGCATCTCCTCTTCCTTCTTTTCCTCTTCATCTTCCTCCTTCTCCTCTTCTTCCTCCTCCACATTCTCCTCCCATCAGCAGGAAGACAAACCTAGGACAGTCTTGAAATATCGAAATTTCCTCCTTGGGATTTGCCAGCGCCGCGTTGCGCCAACACTGTCGGAATAAAGGAGGCTGACTATTGTATGATCGTTATTTTATTAATTGGTCAGTGGGAAGATTACGGCTGAGCATAGGGGACATCTGTCACCCTTTCTGCGCTAAGATTGAAAAATGAGGCTGGATTGGGAGACTCTCTAAAATGAAGCAAAAGGAATCAAAATTTTAATACAGCCACAGAAGCCCCCCCCCCCACGCAGCACACTTTTATTTATATATTTTTTAGATTATTATTATTATTTTTTTTGGTGGTTGGGGGGAGGTGATCGGGTGGCTGACTGGCTACGGGGAAGCTGCTTCCTTTTCCTTTTGGAAATGATTGTGCTGTTATTCTTTGCCTTGCTCTGGATGGTGGACGGAGTCTTTTCCCAGCTTCATTATACTGTGCAGGAGGAGCAGGAACATGGCACTTTCGTGGGGAATATCGCCGAAGACCTGGGCTTGGACATTACAAAACTTTCAGCTCGCAGGTTTCAGACGGTGGCCAACTCACGGACCCCTTACTTGGACCTCAATCTGGAGACCGGGGTTCTGTACGTAAACGAAAAGATAGATCGCGAGCAGATCTGCAAGCAGAGCCCCTCTTGTGTCCTGCACCTGGAGGTCTTTCTGGAGAACCCGCTGGAGCTGTTCCGAGTGGAGATCGAGGTGCTGGACATCAATGACAACCCTCCCTCCTTCCCAGAGCCCGACCTAACAGTGGAGATCTCAGAGAGCGCCACGCCAGGCACCCGCTTTCCCTTAGAGAGCGCCTTCGACCCAGACGTGGGGACCAACTCCTTGCGAGACTATGAGATAACCCCAAATAGCTACTTCTCGCTAGACGTACAAACCCAGGGAGATGGCAACCGATTCGCAGAGCTGGTCCTGGAGAAGCCACTGGACCGAGAACAGCAAGCGGTGCACCGCTACGTGCTGACCGCGGTGGACGGGGGAGGAGGGGGAGGAGGAGGGGAAGGAGGGGGAGGCGGCGGGGGAGCCGGCCTGCCCCCCCAGCAGCAGCGTACTGGCACGGCCTTGCTCACCATCCGAGTGCTCGACTCCAACGACAATGTGCCCGCATTTGACCAACCCGTCTACACTGTTTCCCTACCAGAGAATTCTCCCCCTGGCACGCTAGTGATCCAGCTTAATGCCACCGACCCTGATGAAGGCCAGAATGGCGAGGTCGTGTACTCGTTCAGTAGTCACATTTCACCCAGGGCTCGGGAGCTCTTCGGACTGTCGCCGCGCACCGGCCGGCTAGAGGTGAGCGGCGAGCTGGACTATGAAGAGAGCCCAGTGTACCAGGTGTATGTCCAAGCCAAGGACTTGGGTCCCAATGCTGTGCCTGCGCACTGCAAGGTTCTGGTGAGAGTGCTGGATGCCAATGACAACGCACCAGAGATCAGCTTCAGCACAGTGAAAGAGGCGGTGAGCGAGGGTGCGGCCCCTGGCACGGTGGTGGCTCTGTTCAGCGTGACCGATCGGGACTCAGAGGAGAATGGGCAGGTGCAGTGTGAGCTTCTGGGAGACGTGCCGTTCCGCCTCAAGTCTTCCTTCAAGAATTACTACACTATCGTGACCGAAGCCCCCTTGGATCGAGAGGCTGGGGACTCCTACACCCTGACCGTGGTGGCCCGCGACCGGGGCGAGCCTGCACTCTCCACCAGTAAGTCGATCCAGGTTCAAGTGTCAGATGTGAATGACAATGCGCCGCGCTTCAGCCAGCCGGTCTACGACGTGTATGTGACAGAAAACAATGTGCCTGGTGCCTACATTTACGCGGTGAGCGCCACGGACCGCGACGAAGGGGC
Organism: Mus pahari; assembly: GCF_900095145.1. Lineage (NCBI taxonomy): Eukaryota > Metazoa > Chordata > Mammalia > Rodentia > Muridae > Mus > Mus pahari. The sequence goes on from NC_034593.1 coordinate 39,034,242, forward strand.
CAATGCAAAATTAACCTACTCTATCCTAGAGTGCCAGATCCAAGGAATGAGTGTCTTCACCTACGTGTCCATCAACTCAGACAACGGCTACTTGTACGCCCTGAGATCCTTCGACTATGAGCAGATCAAGGACTTCAGCTTTCAAGTGGAAGCCCGGGACGCCGGCAGTCCCCAGGCGCTGGCTGGCAATGCCACCGTCAACATCTTGATAGTGGATCAGAACGACAACGCCCCCGCCATCGTGGCGCCCCTTCCGGGGCGCAACGGGACTCCAGCCCGCGAGGTGCTGCCGCGCTCTGCTGAACCCGGCTACCTGCTCACTCGTGTGGCCGCAGTGGACGCGGACGACGGCGAGAACGCCAGGCTCACCTACAGCATAGTGCGGGGCAACGAAATGAACCTCTTTCGACTGGACTGGCGCACCGGAGAGCTCCGCACCGCGCGCCGGGTCCCAGCCAAGCGCGACCCCCAGCGGCCTTATGAGCTGGTGATCGAGGTGCGCGACCACGGGCAGCCGCCCCTGTCCTCCACAGCCACCCTGGTGGTTCAGCTGGTGGATGGAGCGGTGGAGCCCCAGGGCGGGGGCGGGGACCGAAGCGGAGGGTCCGGGGAGCACCTGCGTCCCAGCCGCTCTGGTGGCGGGGAAACTTCACTGGACCTCACACTCATCCTCATCATCGCCCTGGGCTCGGTGTCCTTCATCTTCCTGCTGGCCATGATCGTGTTGGCCGTGCGCTGTCAGAAAGAGAAAAAACTCAACATCTACACGTGTCTGGCGAGCGATTGCTGCCTCTGCTGCTGCTGCTGCGGCAATGGAAGCTCCACCTGCTGCGGCCGCCAAGCCCGGGCGCGCAAGAAGAAACTCAGCAAGTCAGACATCATGTTGGTGCAGAGCGCCAATGTCCCTAGCAACCCGACCCAGGTGCCGGTAGAGGAGTCCGGAGGCTTCGGTTCCCATCACCACAATCAGAACTATTGCTATCAGGTCTGCCTCACCCCGGAGTCCGCCAAGACCGACCTGATGTTCCTGAAGCCCTGCAGCCCTTCCCGGAGTACAGATGCTGAGCACAATCCCTGTGGAGCCATCGTCACCGGGTACAGCGACCAGCAACCAGACATCATTTCCAACGGAAGCATTTTGTCCAACGAGGTAAGACTGAAGGGAAAGAAGCACCATCTCTCATCTCCTCCATCAGAAAGCCTCCTTTAGCCCGGCCCTGCATCTCTTCTGGTGCACTGTGTATTTTCAGGTGTTAGCCTGCTTGTGTGGCTGAGGGAAGGGGAGGATATGGGGGTCACCTTTTATCACCTCATGGTGTGTAACCTAACTTCCGTGTTGTTATGACTGAACTCCACCCCTTTGATTTTATTTTCACCCCCCCTCCCGACACCCCCTCCCCCTTTGCTTCTTTGCAACCTCGGAGCTTCCTCCTCCCTCTACTACATTTAAGGTCCTGCCTTCTTTGAAACCTGGGGGAATATATGAGAAAAAGCTTGGCTTGGCGGGAGAGGGAAGTGTGGGGGAGGGGCCTATCACTGACAAAGGTCTATTTCTCTTTGCATCTGTCCCAGGCTTTAATAAAGTTGCTTCCATTTTGGTTTGTTTATCGCTGTTTTCAGTCGCGTGTACCAGTAAGCAATAGATGGTTTAACTTTATATGGTTGCCTAAATTGGATTGCATGTTTAGTGATCAGTTCCTTCTCTGAGGAAGAAAAAGAAAAAGAAAAAAAAAAAAAAAACCACAACCATCAAGTCAATTCTGCTCTGGACAGCTTTAACACAAGCTCTTGAAGCTGAATGCCCACACAGTGTGAATTTGAATGAAGTTCCTTTGGCACAGAACCCTGTAAGAGTAAACTAACTGAAAGCTTGAACAACTGTTTTAAATATATCATTCAGTAATAATTACTTCTTTGCCACTTTTAGTTTTGTTTTGTTTTGGTTTTTTTTTTTTTTTTTTTTTTTTGAAGGAATTGCCTACTGTTGACTTCTTTCTTCAGCAAAGAATTTGGCTTGTCAGTTCCAATTTCTTTTTGAAAGGTAGAGACATAGTGGCAAAGTTGGAGGGTGGGGGGTGGGGAGAGCCATGTAAAGCAAAGTTTGGACTGGGAAGCTGTGTGGGTTTTGGGGAATCTGCAGAGGGCCTCTGGAGGGAAAATGCAGCAGGATTATGATAGTCTCTTGGCATCTCTTTATTTTGAATCTCAGATATAACTCATTGACTTTCACGAATATTTGTATAGCTCACTTGTATCCTAAATAACTTTGAAAATAAACAACAAAATAATTCGAGAAAATATCCAAACTTTTTCTTATTGAGCGTGCTGTTTTTTCTTGTGTCCATCCGTATCCACTTAAACGCTTTGCAGACGGTTGAAAGACAAGATGCAGACTACAAGTAGAGTAATTTTATGGTAGACACACAGTTTATTAAACCTAGGTAGAAGGGTTTTGTTTGTTTTGTTTTTTGCATTCTCCTTTTAAATAAGACACATTTTCTCTGGGCCAACAAGTCTGTTTTGTTTTGTTTTGTTTTTTAAAGAAAAAAAAAACATTACACCTGCATCAAAGAAATCTAGATTCAAATGACTCTACACATTTCTCTTGTTCCTAGTCAGCAATCACCAGGCTGTGACCTTATGAAAACCTTAAAATTCCTTAAAATATGCACAACAAATACATGTGCTTAAATCCAACATAGTTCTTATTCTCAGAAGCAGGATGGACGTTTTTCCCTCTGAATTTTAGTGCTCTTTATTTATTTATTTTTTTCCTAGAATAAACACCAGCGAGCAGAGCTCAGCTATCTAGTTGACAGACCTCGCCGAGTTAACAGGTATGAACTATTTTCAATCCTTAGTTTTGTGTTTGAACAGTTTCCTACCTAGTATAAGGACGAAGTAGGTGTATGTTGTTTCATATGAAAAGACACAATGCATAAAACATTTTAAACTGAGGCAGGGCACAACTACTCTACATCATTTATTTACCTCTATATGGTTGGCTATACAATGTTTTTCATTTATGTAAAAATTATAAAATACTTTTCCAGCTTCCATGACTTATCCACACACATGTTCATATACATCTTAATTAAAAAGACATAGGTATGTTCTTATCTCCAGTCATAGAATAATGTATAAACTTCACATGTTTCATGTTGCAATTGACTGTAAAGGCTCCGTTTTTAGGGAGTTTTATTTAAGTGGTAAATATAAGCTTCATTTGGAAATTCCAAGAGTCTGCAGCACACATTAGTGACCATGTGGTGGCAGAAGAATGTTTTCTGTGTTTGTTCACTTTTTTTTTTTTTTTTAAATTCTAACATTCTCCTTTTTATGTTTCTAGTTCTGCATTCCAGGAAGCTGACATAGTAAGCTCTAAGGACAGCGGTCATGGAGACAGTGAACAGGGAGACAGTGATCATGACGTCACCAACCGTGGCCAGTCAGCTGGTAAGTGTGGATCTAAATACCCATTATATAGCTGTTTACTTAAATACATTTCCAATGGATGATGCGTTAGGTGATGGTCTGTCTTCTATTGGTCACTGTGCTCCAAAGAAGGTTGTAAAAATTGTTACATCTCTTTGGAGCTTTGAGGTTAGAAATTAGTTGACCAGTGCCCCAGGACTGGACCCTAGAATCTAAACTCCATGCATTCCAGAGAAATGTATTTTGCATACAAAGTATCACTGGAGAAGGGGGTGATTTTAAAAGTCATAAATGGGTTGAAAGTCTAGTTTACAGTCCAGGTGTCTGTGGGATTCAGAACACTAGTAATAGACATTTGATAATTAGTGTTGTTCAGGCATCTTTGATCTCCTCCTATTTTGACAAGAATCAAAATCCGAACTTAAGCATTGCTCTATGTGGGCTAACTAATGGACAAAGGTGGCAGTTGTTGTACAATGGAACTTTTATATTACATATTACTTCAAATTTCAAATATGAGTTTGTTCTTTAAGTGTGTATAAGATCTAATACTAATTGCCAATACTAAAAGAACCTATAAGAAATAAACTATGTACCTTAAGATGAAATAAAATTATTTGATTTTTTTTCTACTCCCATTTGTATTTCACCCATCAAAGATGTTTGCTGAATTCTTTCTTCCTAACGCTGTGTTTATTTGAAACACGAGGAAATGGGAAAACCTGGGAAATTCTTGAAATATCTGAAAAATGTCACCAGTGGGTTACCTCTGGGTGACACTTATTTCTCTTGAGACCTGACCTTGATTTACTCCATAGAGTGATGGAGTTTTAATATTCAAGGTACTATTAGTCCTTGAGAATATTCATTCCTTGACACACTTGGTAGCTCTGGGAATGGTGCTGAGGCACTGTGTCAAAGGGCAGCGCACACCCAGTTGGGCCTGGCAGCAGGGATTGCTACAAGCCTCTCAGTTGGCTAATGTGTGCTCTATCTGTGGCTGCTTAGTCTTGGGAAACCCAGGCAGGAGGAAAGGGAAAATGAAGCTGCTCAAGGGTCTCTTTATATTGCTGCAAGTCATTAATATGCAGACCTAATGAGACTTGAGAACTGCCAAGAATCCCCGGAGGTCCCTGCCCCTTGCGGGCCTTCACGCTAAGTGAACAGAGCATCTATTTAGTGTCTGGGATCCTGACAACAAACCAGATCTTGCCAGCAGTTTATATGTGAGTACAAAGTCCCTTTCACGTTTGCCCTATATGTGGTATATGATTTATTGTTATCATTTAAAAACTGTACATTTAGAACTATTGGTTTCTATTTTCCACAAGTTTCTAATTTAACCCCAGTCTCTTACAACAAAAGGTTTGGCATAAGAAAACTGCTACATGTTTCTTTGCATATATTTTATTTCTTTCCCACCCACTCCCTTTTGTGGTTTTCTTTCTTTTTCTTTAAGTAGCACCGGAGTCCCAGGGAGCATTTTAGTTAGCCTAGTCACTTAGAAATACAAAATGAGCCTAATAATCTATGCAAAGGAAAAGGAATGAATAAAAGTTCTCAAGAAAGGCTAGACTTGTTAGATAGACATTCCTGGTAGCCTGTCTTCATGAGAGTTATTTTATTTCACAGCACAGTGTTGCTATTTTGTTAATGATTCGTTCAAAGAATTTGTGATCTTAGAGACTTTTAAGGATCATTAACATGCTAAAACGTGTTCTGCAACACGTTTTAAGTAGCCAAGGCAATGTTTAGCTTTCATCATCTAAGTGCTGAACTTTTTGCCCCCATATCTAAGTTGTTAAATGTGTAGAAGTGGTATAGAATTACCACTCCATTTATGCAGCTTAGTGGTAACAGGGTAGACACAATGCACTGGGCACAATAATTGCTGTTTTGCAGTTGTAAGAAAGCACTGACAGTGAGAAGTAATTGCACCTTGTTGTTGAATTGATCAGTTGTAATATGCTTAATTTTATAGTAAGAAGCATTCTGGCTATTTTGAAAGTAAAAATCTGAATGCATAAAATTAAAATGTCTTTTACTAAGTGATGTTTTGCCACCCATATTAATGTTCTGTAGTATAAGCCTCACAGTGATTAGGAGGAGCATTTCAGAAGTCATGGTTGTTTAAAAAAAATGTGATTTATTTCTTTGTAAAGACAACCTATGGTGATCTTCCAAATTTGCAAAATTAGCTAATTAAACAAATCTCACTAACTAAGAAAGTTAGGTGAAAATATAAAATGAATGGAGTGAAAATGGAAAGACTAAAGATCTGGAATTTTCCCCTGAGCCTGTGTCGCTTCCCAGTGCACAATGAGGCCTAGTGTTTCACCTGTTCAATTTGTCTAATTTTTTTTTCTTCTTCAATCTTTTCTATGATAACCTTACCTGCACATGTAATCTATGATCTTTCCTGAGTTGTTTCCATTTTGTGTCCTTTACTGTTCATCTTCTTGCTTTTCTGCCATCTAACCCTGCAGCAGTCCCACACCCTCACAGAAAGCAGGCAGCTGCAGAGAGTCACATGAGCTTTCTCAGTTGGCCAGTGCACCTGGCTCCGTGCACAAAATGATTGGGCTTGACCACTGCTCTGTGGCACTTTGCTTTCTATAGCCTTGTCAAGGTGCTTTCCGTTTTTTTCAGCGCACTATTGATGTATCGGTTAGATATGGCAGAGGTCCAGGAAGATGTGGTGAAAGCCATCACAAGAGAGAAAACTGATGAACCACAGCTAAAGGGCAAAAAAGTAGATTTAAAAAATGTCCAAGATTCTTTAGTAAGTCACTATATTAAAACATTTAATTTTCTATCTCAGAATAAGGATGTGACATCTTAGTTATATGATTTTAAACATTATTAATATCCTTGAAGTACATTTACACAAATCTATTTTGTTATAAGAAATTGGTCTTCACTAAATGTCTATGCTATGAAAATACTATAAGTTATAAATTTATTTTCATGCCCATCTCTTTCAAAAGATATGCTAAAAGGAGAATCCTAGGTAATTTAGTCACTTTTAACAACTAAAAATTGCCAGCTTTGTCTTACATGTTTTTTTTTTAAAAATTAAAATGTTTATTCATCATGCATGGCAAACTATTGAATATAAATTTAAAAATAAAATAACTGAAATCATCAGTATCTTAAAGATAATAGGTAAAATATATCATGTATTATATTAAACCATTCGAAGATAACAACATCTGCCAGAGAATTCTTAAATTTCATGAACTACAACTGTCTTTTCTTAATTTCTGTAAGAGTTCAGATGTTGGCAAATAAAGGTTTGACTTATAAATAAAGGGAATTCACTTCAGTTGTTTACCAATATTTCTTCGTTTCTGATAAATCTATGAGATATATTCTGATAACGTGAGGAGGCTTATAACTGGAAAATATATGGAAGTCAATATACTTAAAGAAAGTGGACAAAGCTGTAGGCATTTTGAGCGATGATAAGATGAAAGGAGAATTTGATGTGCAATTTTTTTATTTACTAATGTTAGTTGTAACGATAAATATCTGGCCTTGGCATATTCTTATAACTATATTTAATATCTCTGAAATACTTTGAGATACTTAGAAAGATGGCTAGAAATCATCTAAAAAAATGAAGTTTATTTTCTTTAAACTTGTTTTGTCACACATACTGAAGGTCAATTAGAAAGAGTATCGTTTTGAAAGGGGCACATATTAAATACACTCCTAATTCCCTTAAGCATAATAGTTCTCAGCAGGACCATCTACTGCTATTGAGTAAAATATAAATATGTGTGTCTTAAAATTTATCTGAGTCTATCTTTTTAAAACAAGAAGTCCCTCATATCAGCTGTCATTGCAAAATAGCTTATTCCTGAGGACTGGAAAGAAATGTTCGGAAATAACGATTGTACATAAAATTACATATTTTAAGACATTTAGTGTTTGTCCTCAACAGGATTTGAATACTGAATAGTAAACAAATTCTAAGTATTATTTTAAAAATGTGTCCTGTGTTTTTCTTGTTTGTACACATAAAATAGGTTTATTTATAAATGCATTCCACAGAGAAAATAGTAAGTTAAACTTGCTAAATTCTGGGCCTTCAATCTGAGTCATGAGAACTAGTAAGAACAATGTCGATGCTTCTGATTTACATCACAAGTCCTGGAATCGGCTATCTGTGATATGGTCACATTTTGACAAAAAGTTAAATGCATTTCTATGTACTTGGTAATTAAAGTTACAGGGTCAATGTGACTAATGATAAATGATAAGAGAACGTTGTTAGTCACCTAACAGCTCCCCTGTGTGAGGACCCTTAATGGGATACATTTATTTCATTCTCAAACTATTTATCTAAATGACAAATGAAAATGTCCATTTTCTATTAATTTCTCTGTTGCTTATTTGAAGTTTATTGATTATTATGTGGTTTTCATTTTCATTTCTGTGTCTGATTTTTTTTTCATCATGAGAAATAGATCCACTCATTTTACTGATAAAACTGGTGAAATACTCAGGCCCTATTCAAGAGACCTCACTTCCATTCTGGCTATGTATAAGGATATATAATATTGCCAAAACACCCTACACCTGATTGGTTCATATATTTATTTAAAACATTGCTTAACAATTTTTTCTCTTACTAAGTGAAAACTTGTTCAATGTTTCTTAATTTATTGAAATCTTTCAATGTTTCTTAATTTTTGTCAATAACATGCCCGGTATACTTTTTATACATTCTCAGTTCATACAAATTTTTATATATTCTGAGGAAATTTTAACCAACCCATAGTAATTAGTGCATATAGGAAAAAAAATCACCTATTTGCAAGATAAAGAAAATGTATACAATTCAATATACAATTATATATAAAAGTAATTTCTACCAAATGCCTTCTTGTATCATTGAGAAATATTACTGACATTAGTTTATTACTAAGGTGACAGTAAAAAAAATGATAAATGATAAAAAAAAATGTTGTTAGTCATCTAACAGCTCCCCCCTGTGAGGACCCTTAATGGGATACATTTTTTGTTTCATTCTCAAACTATTTATCTAAGTGACAAGTAAAAAAGTCTATTTTCATATATTTGAATGTATTTGCCCTTTTAAAATTATATGTACCAGTTATATACAGAAAAGGTTATTAATTAGAAAATGTTACATTAGTACCTGTCTTCCCATGATCGAATATAACAATTGTAAAATAACATTTTTGAAGATCTATCAATTATTCAATTTATCTTATATTTATTTATTTAAACTTTTATTTTCCTTTATATGTCACAACTGACCACAGTTTCTCCCATTTCTCCACTTCTCCTAATCCTTCATGCCATCTCCCTTCTCCACAATTCTAGTTCCGTTTAAAAAAAAAAAAAGAAGAAGAAGAAGAAGAAGGCCTTCCAGGAATTTCTACCCAACATGGCCTACCAGATATGATCCTACTAAGCACAACACCTCATATTAAGGCTGAGTGAGGCAACCCAAATAGGAGGAAACCTTTCCCAAGTGTAGGCAAAAGAGTCAGAGATATCCCAACTCGCGCTGTCAGGACTCCCAGAAGAGTCAGAGATATCCCAACTCGCGCTGTCGGGAGTCCCAGAAGATCACCAACCTAACGACATTAACATATTTGCAGAAGACATAACTCAGACCCATATAGGGTTTTCAGTCTCTGAAAGCCCCTATGAGCCATACATAGTTGATTCTGTGCACCATGCACAGGAAGGATCCAATTTAGTTCGAAAATAATTATACATAATTACTTTTCTCTTAAGTGTGACTTCTATGATACAAAAGAGTCTTCTTTTTCCCACCACTATATTAAATATAAGCATTGTCCCTGAGATGTTGCCTGTACACCATATAAACATGTTACACGGATGGTCTTTTTACCTTTAACATGAATATCTTCTTGCAGAAGTAGGATATATAGAGTGTAGGAAAACATCTCCTGGATTTTCATTGTGTTCCAAGTCAGACTTCTGTAATCTCAGTTTCAGCATTTAAATTCAAGAGATTACCCACCAGTAGTTCATTTTTAGGCTAATAGCCTCTTATAATCAAAGGTAGACTTAGCATTACACATAGATTGGTATAAAATGAAAAGTCATCATTTAATGAGACTAATATATGCTAAATAACTTGGTGTGGTTTCCTCAAAAATAATTTTTTAGTTAATGGACTTTAAGTCTAAAACAATTGTAGAAATTATACAAGTTTCATTATTTTGAAATATTTATTATCTTGTCTAAATATTTTCTAGTACAATTGCATGTAAACCGATGTGTAATACAGTACTTCAGTTGAAACACTAAAACTTACTTTGAGAGCTCAAGGATTCTAGATACTTGTGAAATTAAGAATAAAAGGTACTCATTAAATATTCTATGTTAATTTTTAAAATCCCAGTTTTTCAAAGATTTTTATGATATAAATTAACCACACTTTAGTTATTTGAATTTAATCAAAATTATACTTGCCAGATGTCTCAGTAGGAAAATGTCCTTGCAGCTAAATCATATGAACTGAGTTTCGTCCTTACTAGTTATATCATGGAAGGAAAGAAACCTCCTTTACAAGTAGTCCTCTGATCTGACCATGTGCCTTGGCACATATATAAACATTCTCTCTCTCTCTTTCTCTGTCTCTCTGTCTCTCTGTCTCTGTCTCTGTCTCTCTGTCTCTGTCTCTCTCTCTGTCTCTGTCTCTGTCTCTCTCTCTCTCTCACACACACACACACA
>NC_034593.1:39045232-39063070 GCF_900095145.1 Mus pahari
ACACACACACACACACACACACACACACACACACACACACACACCACAGTTCTTGTATGTGATTCAAGATCTAGACTTTCTTGGCCACAATCAAGTAAAATTTAACAGTCTTCTCGGTCTAATGAGGCTGGCAAAATGTGTGGCAACATTTTCAATCTTGCTACATAAGTTGACTTAGTGTTGACTGGGACAACTATTTATGTACAGAGGAACACTAAGGAAGATGTCGATATTATTTGTAGCCAATTCCCACTGCATTTCGTCACCTTGGCTACACTAATTATAGTCATTTGTTTGGGGGTTGTGCAAGGTGGTAAATAATAAGCACTTTATAGGAATATGGATTGCCAGCGTTCCAGAGGCAGATACCTTTAGGAACCTCCTTCTCAGAAAACTAAGATCCATACTTGCCCTACGCGTAGAATGTTCAGGATTCTTTCCATGGGTTGTCTGTCAATTTCGGCTGCAATTCTGTTGAAGTTCAAATCCAAAGTCTGTAGTCAACTAACTTGCCCGTGCTTGGCATATCTTCTTGATTGTAGGAACAATAACTGGCATGCTGTTATGGAGCTGTAGAGTAAGACGCCTTAGTAGCTGCAATTTCAATAGTATCAGACCCACAATAGATTTTCCAAATATTATTTTTTTACTCACTATCTCATCAACTTTTAAGATGTTGACAGCCAGCTTTTTTTTTTACCCTGCCAGTATTCTGATACAAGAATCTTTGCCACAGAGTCTCATTTTTTAGATTTGCAGATCCCTTTTTGTTCTTTTAATGTTCTTTTAAATTCTGTTTTAAATCACAGGGGGAATACTATTAAGAATTTTGGGTTTCCCTCAGATTAAGAGAAAACATATTTGGTCAAATGTCTTCATCTATCCCTAACTACATTACCTGACTTTTTCCCCGACCGTACAGCTGGCCGTGTCGAATGAATACATCGGGATTTCCTTGTCTTTTTCCTTTTTCTTTCTACGATTTCTCTTCTTTCAGGTATGGATCTTTTCTCCAACTGCACTGAGGAATGTAAAGCGCTGGGCCACTCTGACCGATGCTGGATGCCTTCTTTTGTCCCTTCGGATGGACGCCAGGCTGCAGATTACCGCAGCAACCTGCATGTCCCCGGCATGGACTCTGTTCCAGACACCGAGGTCTTTGAACCTCCGGAAGTCCAGCCTGGGGCAGAGCGTTCCTTCTCCACTTTCGGCAAAGAGAAGGCTCTGCACGGAACCCTGGAAAGGAAGGAGCTGGATGGGTTGCTGTCTAATACACGAGCGCCTTACAAACCACCATATTTGAGTAAGTATCACACGGAAGCCTGCATATTTCCTCTTAAGACGTGAAGTTCCACATTCTAATTTCTGAAAACTGTTTGAGTAATTAAGAGAATTTGATGAAAATTATTTTAAGGTTTATGCAGTAATCTAGGATGGAAAGCTGAACAGTTAGCAGGAAGATGGGCTCTGATGTTATTAGGGCTCTATTAACAATAAAACACATGCTTGGCTTTATACAGAAAATATTTTCAGATCTTCTTTATCTAGAGTGTGGCGGCCTTGCTCACTTGATTTCTGTGGATGGCTAACCAAAGGCAGAGGACCCGTGTCTTGAATTCATCAGTGGAGTCCTTTTGGGAATTCAAGGGATTGTGGGGATCAAGCTGAGGGATTTGTGCGTGCCAGGCAAGCTTTGTACTTCTGAGTTATGTCTCCTGGCTTAGGCTCATGTCTCCTAATGATATCGGCTGGTATCATCAACTAATCGCGATTTTATCCGACTACGTTAAACACTTTAGACCAAGTTTAGAAAACAGTGTAGACTTCATGTTGTTTTAACTATACAGATGTTAGTGGTTTGTTGGTGAGGACTCAAGTTCATAATCAGAGTTAGAGGTACTGTGTGATCTTGTAGCACTGAGACTACAAACATATTAGTACAATATTAAAACTGTATTTTCTAAGTGGATTATCATATACAGTAATTATTACAGTAATTGGAGGTTATAAGATAGGTTTACTTCAAGGATCTTGGTAATAAAATTATCCCATTTAATATCTGCTCCATGACATCATTTCCTTTTATGTAATGGATGAATACTATTTATAATTCAATCTTGGTTAAGCCATGCAATTAATAATTAATAGATGTATAACTCATGGCAACTCAGTCAAAAATTGAAATCTGCCTGGTCTTGAAAAATCATTTTTTTCATCTTCTAGCATCAGGAAAAATGTTCATTGCAATCTAAGCAAGAAACAATGAATGAGAAATACTGGAGATATATCATTTCTATTGGGAGTGGTAAAACAAGAAGGATTAAAACTTGGAAAAAAACCCTCAAACTAAATACCCCCACACCCCTCCACACACACATTTAACCCTTAAGACTATGTAGTGCAAAACACATAATAAATCCATGAGGCCATGGCTTTTCATATCAGACAATAAGAATAGGCTGGGCTCTCATCAGATTCATAGGGGTGACAGTAGTGAATATTCTGTGTTTTATGAAAGATTGTGTTCAGATTCTCAACTTACATAAGAACACCACTGACTCCATGGGAGATTCTTCTTTAGTATTTCAGAGCCTGCTAATTATGCCTTTCGTGAATCACTGATATTTGAATAGCCTCCATTTTATTTATACTATACAAAGCATAAATTATTGAGAGTCTAAGATCGAAATTTAAACATATTCACACATTCTAGTTAATTCAAAGTGAGCAAAAATCAGAGTTTATAAAGGAGGACCATGGTGAGTTTTTCTCAAATTGAATAGTAGATTTGAAACTTTATTTGCTCTTAAAAAAAAGTTACTAAAACGATATGAGTATTCCCTCATTGTTTGAACAAATCTAAGAATATATATTATAGAAAACCTTTATTAGCAATTTTAATAGGAAAAATATCAAAGAATATATGATTCTAAATAATCACTGTTTATACTTTTAAATAAATGGTAATATTTTCTCTAAGGACATTGTGTCAGGTAAATACACTCCACTGATAACAGAAAAGCAAATATACTTTTATAATAGTAGTGAGTATAGTACTTGGCAAATTAACTTATATACAAAATTGTTACATGTAAGAAATTGTTAACTGACTAGTTTTTATTTTAATAATGATCATAGGAATCATATTTATTCATAAATAACAGTACTGTTCTGATTTTAGTGTAATTTGTCTATTTCATAAGAATCTATTATTCTCATTTAGAAGCCTTAATTCCGGGACCATTGATTTTATTAGTATGTGTGTTAACATAATCAAATAAGAAATCTATTATTATAGCAGATAAATTTAGATTTGTTGGCATATTTAGTCTCTAATCATAGTCTATATTTTTCACTATTCATTTTAGCCCATTGATACTGTTCTAAATCCTCAGTGTTTGGATTGAAATGTGGCCCAAGTAGAGAATAAACACAGAGAAGTTAACTGAATTTACAATGTACTTAATTCACCCTGGAATTTGTCTAAATTTCTTCTTTTAAAATTAATAATATTTTAGAGACTTATGATAAGTTAGACTCAGAAAAGTATCCTTAAATTTACATCTTGATTCTAACATAATAGATTAGTCAACTTTATCCTTAGTTGAATAGTACATGCTTTACACCCAAGCTCTTCCTGACCATCCCCTGTCAGATGGTGAGAGAATTTAACACTGTGTCATTTATCATCAGCAATGGAAATATTCTCATCTTCTAAATTAAAAACCACATCCCTCGTGTGATTAAAAAAGCTAAAAATTGACACTAATTACTTGCTTTTAATCAGAACTGTTTAGAAAATTATTGAGGTTGCTGTTTTACCTTTGTTAACTATGCGTTTCATTTTATAATGAGTATAATGCACATTTGATGTTTAGGGAAGTAACTATATATTTAGTAATTTTTGAAAGTTTCCAAAAATGTCTAGTGAGATAACTGTAATTTATATAATAATGATGAGAAAGGGCAAGATGGATAAAGGTATACATTAGGTCCTTGTAACTTCAAAGTACTACATATCAGGTGTTTTTTTTATTTTTAAAACTCTATACTAACTTTTGAAGAAAAAGAAAGTACAAGCTGCTTGCATACCTTTCTTTGAATTGGTTTCCACTTTGAAGTGTCCATCTTAAAAAGCCAAACCTTCTTTCTTAAGACATAGAAATATATCCACACATTTCTGAATGATCTGCTTACTCAAATAAAACTTAAAGCAACTGGCCACATCTACCAACATTTCCTTAGTCACAGACAAGGTGCATAGTCTGTTTTCCTATTTCTATTACAGAACTATACATTTCAAGCCTATATCAAATCTATATTGTGGAAAAAGATATCTTACTCAGATTTTCCTGAACGATTTCCCTTTAGCTTAGCTTCACTTGCATTTTATTAGAGTCATAAAAATTCTAAAACACAAGTTTAACTTTTAACTACAATTAATAATTGATTTCACCAATTGAAAAATCCAATTTAAAATCAGACAAGACATTCTATGGAGATTAGACATGACATTGAACTTTTATCATAAGGATTCTGAGGATAGTTTTTTTTTTTTTTTTAAATTATAGACCCTTGATTTAAAGCAATTACATCCTTCAAATGAAACAATGTATTATTTGAAACAATCTGGCTAGTATCAGAAAACGAGAACCAGAAGTACATTACCACAAAGAAGAAGGCATAGATGAGTGTGTAAACTGCTTGCTTCGCAATCTAGGCCAGCCCAAGTACAGACTGCCAAAGCCCAAATACAAGGCAGGCGTGGAAGGAACACCGACAGTGGTGAGGTTGAGAGGACTATGCCCCTGGACTGCTGACAATCTAGCCAATCTAGGTGAACTGCTGAGTTTCAGCTTCCTCAAATAAATAATAAAATAAAATGAGGAATAAATGTAAAAGAAAAATAAAGTATGCAAGTAATGGAGGAAGACACAATGTCACCATGTGCTGCTTTGCATGTGAGCCTACAAATACATTCCACAAGTATGTCTGTGTGCATGCATGTGTGCTCATGCATACACACACACACACACACACACACATACACACACACACACACACACACACACAGAGAGAGAGAGACAGACAGACAGACAGACAGACAGACAGACACAGACACACACAAGCACTTAAAGTTTAGCTTGAGGAATTCAGTTGTTACAATATGTGTTACTTATATAAGGGACAAAATCCTGAATAATTAAAACAATTCTAGGATATATTTGGATCCAATCCTGCATATATTTTAGTGTTAGATTTTTCTCTTAAGATTTTTTTTGTCAGTGAATCAGTGTGGTACAATTTAGACAGCAGAGGCAAGGCAGTAATAAATGCATAAGAATAAACAAATAAAATTTCCAATGATTTTTTTTAAAGATACGTTCATTTACGTCCTCTTTCACTCAAGCTTCCTCCCATAAATTGTGATATAGATTCTTGACATGCTCAACATATTGAATGAAGTCATTCAACTTCACAGAACCAATGGTCTCGAACACTTCTTAAACTCATGGAGTTTTTTAGACTTAACAGTTTAGATGAGTGGTTCTCAACCTTCCTACTGCTGGGACCCTCCAATATAGTTCCTCATGTGGCCACTCACCATAAAATTATTTTTGTTGCTACTTCATAAATGTAATTTTCTGGTTTCAAATCATAACGTAAATATATGTGTTTTCTGGTGGTTTTAGGTAACCCCTATGAAAAGGTCATTTGACCCAATAGGGTTTCAACTCACAGTTGTGAACAATTTGTTTAGAGGGAATGACTAACATAAAGTTACTCTAGTCCATTTGGCTTTGACATTAGAAGCATCTAGACTAATCCTTGCACAGCAAAAGATTTTCTCTCTCTCTCTCTCTCTCTCTCTCTCTCTCTCTCTCTCTCTCTCTCTCTCTCTCTTTCTCTCTCTCTCTCTCTTTCTTTTTTTTATTAGCTTGTGAGTTCTTTTAAAATTTTGGAGCTCACTTATACAACAACAAAAAGATATGAAAACTTAAAACATTGCATATAGATTATTGTTAACAGTGTACCTACATATCTTCTTAGTAAATCCAGTTTTTTTTTTTTTTTTTTTTAAAGATCTTTTTGGCATCTCTTTCTGAGCACTTCAAGCCTAGAGCTGATGGGAAGTGAGGAACATGCTTTGTTTAGTAACATCTTTCCCAATGTCTTCATTATCTCAGTGTGCCTTCTGTGAGTTTTCGTAATTTGCTGAACTCAATAGTGTGTTGAGAGCATATACAGAATTCAAAATAAAATGACTTTTCTTACCGATCCTCATTAGTAGCATCTTTCTATCCCCCGGGTGGTGTTATCTTTGGGATAGCTCTGTTCCTTTAATGCCGTAAGTATAGCAGTGCATCCAGTGTTAAATCTACACATTAACTATTTTTTTATTAAAGTCTTTTAAAAAGACATTTCTGTCATGGAGTTGCAACCATAAGTAAATGAATGAAAATCGTCTAAGTATTATATTTCCTTTCCTGCAAAATGCCCTTTTGTATGTTCTCCTTTTTTTCCAAGTTCTCTTACTTATTAGACAAATATTTCTGAGAGGATTGTTGCTAATCTCCTGTTTGTTTGTTTTTTCTCACACCCGGATCCAATTTACTTAAAATTTCAATTTATCCCTTTTTGACAAATCCGAGGTCATCTGCTCACTCCAGTGGTGCTATTGTTTTACTGAATTCCTTGTCTCAAGGATTATGGAAAAAATCTCCCGTAAACAAAGAGCTTACTCACTTTAACAGGAAACAAACTGCATGCAGCACATACCCAGATGCAAATCCTGTCCATATCTCTCCTTGTCCACTGCTAGAAATTGAAGTTCACTGAATCCCTGTTATATTCTGCATCTGTGCAAAACATTAATCTATTCCCAGTTTCCATCATTAATTCTCTAAACTGAAGACAGTAGCTGCCTAGAGCTTGCTTCTGGTATATACTAACTAATAGGATTTAAAGCTATGAAAGCTCTTCTGAGAGGCATCTGTGAAGCACAGTGTATGGATGCTTAATATGCTCACATCCATCACCGCCGGTGCTGTCTTACTTAGACACCATGTTTGCCAGAGCCAACCTTATATCTTTGTACGTCTTTACATTTAGATGATGTCAAAAATAGTGTCTGTCCAAGAAAACTCTGGACTCTTTGCTAAAGAACTTTTATAGCTACTTCAGTCAGGGTACTTGCCTTCTTTATAACTACGCAATAGTTAAAATGTAATTTAAATATGTCTTAAATTCAACAGACCTTATTTTGATAATCTTATGAATGGTTTGCCAACACCATCAATTATGAGAGCAAACATATATTATTATTATTAAAGATAATTTGTAGCTTCCCAGCAATTACAAATGTTGCTGAAATTTGCTTCTCCTATAATTTTTCCCCTGATACAATTATTCTTTTGACACATCCATATACACTATGAAGCAATGATATTATGTATTAAACCAACCACTTATGAATGTAAAGAATTGACACCTCTTAAGTATGTCGATTTCATATATACTAATATCATTCATTCACACATCTGGGCATAAACATAATTTCTGCTCTTTTAAAGCAGAAACTTACCTTTATAGCTTAAAATTTTAAATTAGTTTAATCCCTTATCTAGATGGTGTATATAGGGATTTTAGAGGGCAGTAGAATTTGAACTAATTTTAGACATTGAAGTACACTCAGTCATGTCATTTAAATTGTAAATTATCTTTCAATGTTTTCAAGAGTTTAAATTTCTTTTGATTTGTTCTTATATAACACATTACATCCGAAGGATATGGAAAAGTGATCCATAACTATTAGGATTTTAATTATTCGCATTTCTTACTTTGTAGGATTTCTTCCAAGATCTCGTTTATGAGTATGTTATATGTTATTCTCAATCATTCATTTTTCTATGAAGTTAATAAGTACACACGTTCTTCTAGATTTAATCTATTTCTTTATTTAACTTCTGTATTTTTTCAGGGATATTTATTCAGGCCATTTATAATTATGGTTTTGAGCATATGTACCCGGTTAGTTAAACTGTTGTCATTTAAGAATATAAAGAGGAGGGAACAAAGTTAGCCATTCTTTTACATAATATTTCATTTGCTGTGAGACTTTGTGTAACCAAGGGAAATGTATTTCCTGCACACTTTCACTTTTAGCATATTAACATTTTTGTATAACTCATTTTATATTACAGATCATTTCCACCCTCTTTCTTGTTTTGCACATTGGAAGTAAACCCATTTAAGCATTTGTCCATCTTAAGAGTCTAACAAAAGAAGATTATCAATTAAACCATAAGTAGAATTGTTAAATGAAAAGGAACGCCTACATATGGAATTACTTTCCCTGCTGCATCACACTGAGGATTTCTGAACCAACATATGAATACTTTAAGTTATAAATATCTTGTAGATAATCCTGGAATATGCAAATTGAATTGCCTATAAATATAATTAAACAATATTCAATACTCAGTGTCTTAGACTCTTTTTGGCTGAGTGTGTCTTTTAAACTCCTTTTATTTATTTATTTATCTATCTATCTAACTATCTATCTATTTATTTATTTATTTATTTGTGGAGTTAAAGTCATTTAGATAATGTAGCTTGAAAATTGATGTAAGACCGTTACACTGATTGTTTAAGGTTAAATAATCTTATAAAACTGGACCTGACATGTAATCTACTACTCAGTATTCTGAGGCAAGATCTGGGCCAACTTAGTCTGTAAAGAGTGTTCAAACCCAGCCTCAATGACTGCCTCAAAACAGAAATTAAAAGTTGTGGCATAGACTTCTGTGGTAGAATAGTTGCTTAAAATTTGCAAAACTTCATGACAGGAGCAGTCTCTACCATAATAAAAGTAGTCGTATAGACAAATAAGTAGATGTATAAATAGAAGTGAATAGAGTCTAAAGTCAGCTTGGTAAGAGTTGTGTTGGTGCTAAATAGAGAATAAAACGCACTTGAAGCCTGAGGCTCCCTAAGACGATCCAGTCCCTGCAAAAAACAATCCAGGTCACTTCAGGTGGCTAGAACATACAAGTTTGAAAGCACCGAGTCTCAGAATATTAGGATTTATAAAAGATATAGATAGAACAAAAAAATGTGTTACAAATGGAGGTTTAAGCTCTGATCCTAGAGTCGATCCATCACATACCATTCAATACATACATCATGTGTTACATAGCAATGCACTTACCCGTATGATTTATTTCAGAGACACAGTTTTAAACTATGGGAAGGGACTATGCTGACTGTAATCTTGACAGTTTCTGTGTCAAATGCAGCATTTTGATCATTCAAATGGACATTCAAAATGATCAATTTTAGCTTTAAGTCATTGACTTCAACAACTAATTATAGACATCTATGCTCTCTTTCAAGATTAAATTTTGTGACACATCTACTCATATAGAAGCATTGTCCAACTACATTACACACTCACACAGAAGTCTTGTATTTTGTTAAATTTCATTTTTACTTACTTTTACAAGCTATCAAGGGTAGAACTGGCTGCTGTCATATTTGACAGAGGAATAAAATTGATCAGCTTCTCTCTCATTTGCAGCCACTAACAGGACACGTGCTTGTCAAGAAACTGATAGGCGATGATGCTGATAGTTTTAGTTTTAGTCTGTCCATTTGCTATTTAAGTTCAGTCTTTTTTTTTTTTTTTAAAGCAACAGTTCGTAATGCCTAAGAATAACAGCAAACTAACTATGACAATGTAGGCAAACTGCATTTCTCTTTTCAGTCTCGTGTTTGCAACAAGGCAGTTAGTTAGTTTAGTTAGTATAGCATTTCCTTTTAATGTTAATATTTGCCCAAGTCATACATTAGGTTGTCACAAGTCTTGTGTTGAGTACTTAAATGTTACATGTTTTATACACTGGAAAACTAAAGTTAACTTCAATTTATCAGTACCTATTTTAATTTTCATGTATATGTTAGTGGCTATATTTAGGATGAAAGTTAGATACTACTTTATTCTACAGAACCATATGTATGAGACAGGTATTGTTTTGTAGCTTAGGCTGGTGTCTAACTCATGTTCTTCCCACTTCAGTAACCTAATACTGAAACGACAGGCCTGTTTCACCAGCTGGAATCTACAAAATTGTGTTTGTTTTACAAATGGCCATGGAGTATATTTCAAGTTGGTCTCTAACTCACAACCCCCACCAAAAAGAACCCTTCCTTCTGAAAAAACAAAACAAAAACAAAAACCCTCATTTTTATAAATATTTTGTCATGGTACTTAGATACATTTAATAGTTCAGTGTGGGCAAAATCATCTATGTATAGAAGTAATGTATAACAGGTGAAATCAATTACAGATGTGCTTATACCCTGATTCTTTTCTCATCTCTAATAAAAGATGCAACTGTGTTGCTTTTTGAATTACCATTTGTCATAAGACCAGGAGTCCATTATGACATTAATAAACTAAATAGATCTAACAAAGACATCTTGATGATATAGACTATCAAATTTTTAAGCTAAAAGTGTTTCACAGGGAGGGTTGTGGGAGACAGTACACAAATATGAGACATATGTGATTGTCTTTCAGCTGCTGTACATCTTAAGCCTTGAAAATTTGTGTGGAAAATGGTAAAGTGATCTGAAATGAACATAGAACTCTAACGGTGCAACTTTGAGATATATTACATATAAATTTATATTATAAATTATACATGAAATGATTATGTTCAAGGAATACATAAGTATTTGTCTATTGGTTATTTATTTAACTCAGTCTTTCTAGTAAAAACAGTGGTCCAAAATCTATTATGTAACAGCCATTATCTTCTATTAAGCTCTATTTTACATCTGTTTAGTCATATCAAAGTATAAAGATATTATATGCTGAATATTCTGCTTTCTATCAAGTCTTGGCTGAATTTATTTTATTAAAAAATTCAATATAATTTATATTTAATCACAAGATTGTTAAAAAGATCATTTTCTTTTAAGACATACACAAGAATAATAAATACACATTGACCAAAAATTAGATACTGCCTAATTCCATAATAACACATTTAGAAATGTTTTGTAAATCAATACCTTTTCATTATTGATTTTTCTAGTTGCTCATCAAATTCCCATTAGTCGCATCAACCTTACATATATTTACAAGTAATTTGCTTATTTTTTTGTTAAAATATGCTTTAAAAGACAGAAAATATTTTAGTATTTTAATCAAAGTATCATGTATATATTGAAACGAAAATTCATAAATACATAACTTAAGAATTTTCCTCAAGATGAGGAGCCCCCTATGTAATTAGTGCCCAAACATCTCTGGGTATTACTTCCAGGTTCCACAACAGGGAATTATCCCAAGAACTCTCCAAGTCCCTACCACTACATGTTTAGAACTGTTTCAGTCTCAAATGAGTGACTAGTCTATTTGTATTCAAAAGCTTCTGTTATTGAAACAAATGAAATAAATGGAGTATGAAATTCTATTAAAATGTATTAGCAAGTGATTGTTCTGATAGTATCATCAGTAAATCTTATTATCTATTAATATATACAAAAAGTACGATTTAGCAAGGAAGTATTTTTGAGTATCTAGTGTACTGCAGCTCTCTGTAGGTGTAGTGTATCAGGTGCTAGGCTCTTGGTATATTTTTCTTGACTAAAAGATAATATGCTGTTGATTCAGTAGATTTACGAGAAACAGAGAATTGGATATGTCAACGTAAATACAGATGGTGATGAGTGAGAAGTAAAAATCGAGATACTAGATCTTTGAGACCACGTTAGAGAATTACCAAAGTTTTGACAAAATTTTAAAAAGGTTTATGTATGTGTTTGAGTGCTCTATTTGCATGTATGCTTGCATGAGAGAAGAGGCCATCAGATCCCATTATAGCTGGTTGTGAGCCACTAGGTAGTTGCTGGAAAAGGAATACAGAATACAGGACCTCTGGTGAAGCAGCCAGAGCTCTTAGCCGCCCAGCCATCTCTCCGCCTCCTTTACATATTGTTTCAAGGAACTTACAAATAAGGAATGAACATGACAAAATGCAGCACATCTGAAGAGGGTTTTAAAAAAATCAGGGAACGGCAGATAGAGAAGAAAAGAGGAGAAATAACATTATAAATGTTAACTATTTAAACACACTGCAGTGATCACTTCCTCTATCTTCAAGAGGACAGAGAAGAAAAGAAAGCTTTCAGACTCTTGAATGCTCAAGCAAAATTCTGTAGGCAAAGCCCTGGCCAGAACACTGGTGTTTGCTCCTGAGGGAGGGAGAAGCAGCTCACAGAAAAAAAACTTTCCAGACTACAGACATATGCAGATGCCATCTGTGATTTGACAGAATCTCACTTTCTAGGCCCTTGATGCTGCTTTTTCCTACAAAATGTTATTCTCTAGCTGAGTCCAGCAAGTGAGTGAAAAGGTTCAGCTGCCCAGAGGAGAAGCTTTGAGAAAACTGTATTTTATTTTTCTCTTCTTCTGTGGCTGACTTCTTAGGTTTCCTTCTTTAGAATTTTAAAGAAAGAAAAAAAAATTGAGTTTCTGGAGGCCTCTGTCTTCTTTACCTGATGATTTATGATTGATAGTAAGACATATAGAAAAAAAAGCAGCAAAAGTATTATAATTTAAGAAAAGGCTTTGGGGAGTTGCCTAGAATTCATGTATAAACTATTCTATGTGTATGTGGAATAAAAAGATTGGGTATGTTAACACAATGCTGCAGACCACTTAAGAGGTCACATCTTAGTAGAAATCTCTAACCAGTGAGTAGACATTTAACATGTCTGATTTTCGGGGATTATTATTATTGAGTTAATTTATTATTGTTGTTATTTTTATTTTTTGAAACATGATTTCTCTGTGTAGCCCTGGCTGTCTTGGTGCTCACTCTGTAGACCAGGCTGGCCTCAGAGTCAGAAATCCGCCTGCCTCTGCCTCCGAAGTCCTGGGACTAAAGGATTGCACCACCAATGCCCGGCTTAATTTACTTTTTTCTTTTCCACAAGAATTTTTCACATGTCATGCTTTGTTACCTTCCACTGGATTAAATAAGAAGGAAGATCTCTCTTGGTAGTGTGTAACTAGAGCACAATTAAATAAACTACAGCACTTTTGCTAATTGTCATCATCAAGTCACACATATGATAAACTTTCACCTTATCGTGATCATGCTTTCCTTACTATGTTGACAGTGGGCAGACCGTAAATGGCGTATATAATTGTTATATTTGGGGTTAGCACTTTAGAGAATAAATTAAATGGTTGCTTTAACCTAACAATGCAGAAACTTAAATCAATCATGTGTCTTAGAAGTATGAAGTGAAAGACAAAATCATCAAAGAGCTACAAGGAAGGGGTCAGTGGGCATCTGTCCAGGGTACAGGATAAAGCTAGCTAAATTCAGGCTATAGTAAATAATTTTGCAACCTAAATTATGAACATTTTTGTGTGTGACAATATATAATCATAATATAAATACTTAATTTCCTATCAACAGAAGGGTTGTTTGGTAGTAATCAAGATGAAATAACCTTTGTTGATTAGTAGAGTGAATCCCAATTCTTAACCACTTGAATTAAACTTAGGAATTGAGTGATCTATGCCTTTTCATCTAATAGAATGGTATGAATATATTTATACAGTTAAAACAACACTCACTGAATTTACAGCATTTTTCTAAAGTAAGGATTATCTTGCTGAATTATTTGTAGGAAATAACTGGCAATCAATAGTTTAATTTTCTTCTCTCATTATTAAAATTGTTAAAGGTTAGTAATCTGATCTTTGAATATTTCAATTATTTATTTTGTAATGATACAGTGATTTCATTTGTAGTGATTATATTTTGATAATGAGTGCTGAAGTTATCTAATATGGAAATTATTCTCTCTTTAAATTAAAACTTAGATCATATTCCTCTAGCTTTAATTTTTTAATCCTTTTTTAACCTAACATGAAGATATTTCACTTATTTTCTAATTTTAGGGACAATCAGTGAGTGATACCATTATTTATTTACTATTATTTATAATCTTATATTTATTATTAGTAACCCTCATGATAGTGTAAATTTATGGAAAAATAACAGTCCGAGAGAAGAAGATAGAGAGGAGAGAAAGGAGAGTAGATAGTAGAGAGAGAGAGAGAGAGAGAGAGAGAGAGAGAGAGAGAGAGAGAGAACACTAACCAGTACTTTAAGCTACTCTGCAAATTATTGAGAACAGCACAACCCATTTTTTTAAAGATTTGATTTGAAGGTTGCTTTATTTTAGGTATTTTGTTCTTTATTTTCCTTGGTGTAGAATCACATTACATCAGTGTCTCAAGCCTCGACTGGTGTATAAGGAGTATAAGAAAAAGACACCTCAATAACTTACTGCAGTTATGCGAGTAAATAAAAAAAATCAATAACTTCATTGAAAATATTTCTAATGTACTAAGCAAAGATATTGTAATTTTCTTGGGAAATTTCCAGAGGAAAATTAAAACTCGTATCAAAACTCTAGCTGAAATCATAAGGAGACACAGGTGTGTTTACTGACTCATGATCCTGCATAGCAGATTTCATTCCCATTCAATGAGAATGAGTTGTCCCACCCAGCACATCATGATGATCAG
The DNA here is from genome assembly GCF_900095145.1 of Mus pahari. Taxonomy (NCBI): domain Eukaryota; kingdom Metazoa; phylum Chordata; class Mammalia; order Rodentia; family Muridae; genus Mus; species Mus pahari. The sequence continues at coordinate 39,059,853 of NC_034593.1, forward strand.
ACAGGGTCAGGTTCCTGTCCCTCGTTCAGTCATTCTAGGCAGTGAAGAAGCAGAAGCATGGTGTGGTCCTCACATTTGTTCTTGATAGGCCTCATGCAAACACCCCGCCTTTCTATTAGAAATAAACCTTATGGCCAATGGTGCTATGAGCTGTCTATCTGTATGTGTACAGAAACCCTGAAAAATAGCATACAGTCTTGCCACTTGCTGAGTGGGTGTTGTGTCCAGATTTCATTAATTTTATTCCTTTTGATTTTATTCTAACTTGGAACACTGGATCCAAATGTGTAAATTTTTTCATAGTCTACTCACAATATTCATTGTTATCTTATCTGTGCGTAGGGTGATTTCTCATGGGTGGTCTTAATGCATTCCCTCATGCCCATGGTGTCATAGTGAGATAAAGACCTCAGCTTTTGTGGACAGACAAGTTGAGGTTGACTCAGCCAGTAACTATGTGATCTCCAAAACGTTAGTTTTCCTGTAACTCTTTCTTATCTGAAACACAGATTCTCGGGAGCTCATTGTGGAGATTAAATTATTTAGCATATTTAAAGCAGAGTGGTCCAAAGGAAGCACTCATTAAATATTGAAAGCCACCTACCATGTAAATTCAGTTAAAACGGGAACAACTGCATCAGACAGAGTGTGGACAAAATTAAAATCCTGAGCTTAAATAGAACTAATTATGCCCTCTCTCACTCAGAGAGAAAAATCAGACACCAAGTGTTCTTTTCACAATAAATCACTATTTTGGTCTGCAGTTAATGTGTTCTTTCACAGAGCACATGTGTTCAAAGTACAGTATTCCCATTCCCCCCTTATCCATTAAGTTATTACAGATTCAAATGTCTAACATGCAGCAGAAGACGACATTAAGCTTCATTCATATTATGATGGTGCTAGTTACAGGCGGGGATTACAACTTCTGAAATCTCACTGTCCTTTTATTTCATTCAACTTGTGTGTTTATAAAGAGGGAAGACACTTGATTATGTAAAATAAACAGTGACACAGAATCCTTTTGAACACAAGGATTTTGATTTAAAATATGACATAACATATTAGGTTTCATGATTATAGAAAAGACATAATTTATACGTTTCACAGCCAAACATAAAAGGAAATAAAAGAATTAGATCAATGTCTAATACATCATCTATATGTTGGCAACTGTGATTGATCATTAGTGAAAGTTGTGACTATTAGCAGGATATTGTTACCCCAAATATAATTGTGAGAAACATAGATGCTCTGAATCTTCGTGGAATGCAAACGGCTGTCAGAATGGAAATTCACACAGTTCTGTGAGGTGGAGGAGAGATGTTTGTGTCTACTTAGGCCAGGGTCCAACCATGAAAGCCAAGTGATATTATCAGCCTGGTGTCTGTACTTTGTACTGTAGTCTTTCTAAGTCAGACAAATTATCAAATGGTGGTAGGAGCCCATTTGAAATACCCCAAATAACTGTGCAGAATTTACTTTCTATAACAGGCTTTTAATTGACTCTTTGTGAACATTCTCATTATTTTAAGATTCTGTGTGTTTCCTCTCTTTACATTTCTCCATCTACTTTACAGATGTATATGAACTTATTTGACAAATAACTAAACTCCCTGAGAGAAATATATGCTTATCCTTATGTCTGTCTATCTATCTATCTATCTATCTATCTATCTATCTATCTATCTATCTATCTATATCTATTTATGTATCTATCTCTATTTTTCTATATAAATATCATTTTTTTCCTGAGTAACCAAAGACCTAAATACTAAGGTCCAGTGCCCAATCTCCACTCAGGAATCATAGAACTTTTACACCTACTTCACATTCATACCTCATGTTCATAAATAATTTTTATCTTTATAATGACCCAACTTTCAGCATTTAATAGTGCTTTTTCCAATGATAAAAATATAAAATGCTAAGACATATTTTCATTCTTGCATTTAGTTAGCTTATGCTGTAGTGTATGGATTTAAGTGTGTTTTTCTCTTCACAATTTTTTCTAATCTATGTTATTTAATTTCCTCATGATATAAAAAAAGATGGTTTCTTTATTAGAATGATCTTTGGGAATGATTCCTTATAAAGTCGATGAAGGTGTTATATACTCCAGTTACTGAATATTATCCAGGTGAGTTTCCTGATGGAGACCAAGGACATTCTAGGTATTGGGAACTATGTGAGTAAAAGTAAAAAATTGAAGAGCAAGTATCATATTTTTTGAAGTGAATGTCATAGAATGCTTAATCTATAACTTAAATCTCAAGGTTTAGTACAAGTTAGTTTTGTCTAAGTTACAGAAGGCTATGTTTTAGGTCAATTAAAGGTATTTTAAATAGTATTAGCAGAAAGAGATGACAACTACTAGGAGCTTATGATTCTGGTACATTTTTAAATATACTTATCAAACGTGAATACATCTAAATCTCATTATCAGATGCGGACATTTTTACCGTCACCACATTAGAAGTTATTAAACAAGGATTGTCTTCTGTAGTAGCATAACAGTTGCTTCCTCAAGGCTGAAGGAGAACCTCACTTTAGATCTGCAGTCATTCAACTTCACTCCGAATGTCTGTAATTCACATTGGAATCCTAGGCCTATGAAACAGCACAATTCAGGAGACTGATGCAGGCACTGTGCATTGTTTTACTGTTGCGTGTTTGACTGGTGCTGCTGTGTGCTGTGGCTCTTAAAGACTGTGCCACAATGGTTCCAGTGGAGAAAGAACATGAAGGACAGGCTTAGTGCAACATTAGCCAGACAATGAAGGAGAGAGTGGATAAATGCAGCAACTGTAGAAAGTAGTTACCAACGTGATTTCTCTGGTCCTGGGACTGGATGTCTGAGAGGTTTGCATCATGATAAACAATAATAAACAATGTACCGATGAGGTCAATTTTGATGAGAAAATTGACAACAGAGGTGTTGGTTGTGGGACAATGACAGAATGTTTGACTAGCATGCATAAAGTGTGGATTTAAGCCCCAGAACCCTCAAGGAGGGAGGAAAATAAGGAAAAACTAAGTGGGTAAGAAGAAAGAAAGCACTGAGCAGTGTGGCACACACCTTCAATCCCAGCACTTGGGAGGCAAAGGCAGGCGGATTTCTGAGTTCGAGGCCAGCTTGGTCTACAGAGTGAGTTCCAGGACAGCCAGGGCTATACAGAGAACCCCTGTCTTGAGAAACAAAATATTCAATCAATCAA
>NC_034593.1:39063115-39072322 GCF_900095145.1 Mus pahari
AGAGGAAGAAGAAGAAGAAGAAGAAGAAGAAGAAGAAGAAGAAGAAGAAGAAGAAGAAGAAGAAGAAGAAGAAGAAGAAGAAAAAGAAGAAGAAGAAGAGAAAGAAAGAAAGAAAGAAAGAAAGAAAGAAAGAAAGAAAGAAAGAAAGAAAGAAAGAAAGAAAGAAAGAAAGAAAGAAAAAGAAAGAAAGAAACAGGGAGGGAGGGAAGAGAGAAGGAAGAAGGAAAGGAACAAAGTTGGCAGTTTGGCAGTTTGAAGGAAGACTTTTAATGATTTAGGGGCACCATAGGAAAAGATTATTATTGAAAGGGTCAAGTTATGTCTGAGGGTGTTGTAGCTGTTGTGTGTATATTAAAGTTAGCGTGCTTTTTTATATATAAATTAAGAGTTTAGGATATGGAAAAATATGTGTGGCTAGTTTGTGAAACTATTATAGACTATGCTATGTGGTTATTGTCACCTCGGAGATGTTTTTTTCAAAGGTTACCGACTTAATCTCCTAGCACAGTTGGATGAAACGCTATGGTCACAATCGTCCTTTTACCTTCAATAAATCTCATGAATCACAGACTCTAACTTCTCAGAGAAGACTTACATATGTCTCTCTGTAAAAGAATAAGCCTAGAAGCAATATTTTGTGAGAAAAAAAAAAGAGACTCGGTCTCCGAGATAGAGCGAATTTAATATTAGTCTGCGATTATTATCTGCCTTATTTTTTCCAAGTTAAAATTTATAGGGAAAACATACTGGGTTGTCTTCCGTGCATTCCTAGCTTCATCGCAGCTGACATTACCTCAGGCTTGTGATACTGTGATAGCAGGATGGAATTTCTCCCTGAGAATCACACCTCACTCCCCCATTCCTTCCACAATTATCCTCAGAGGTGAGCTGGCTGTGTGAGAGCTGGGCAGCCATTTTCCCTGCAGAATGTTTTATTGCTTTTTGAAAAATCAGAGTAATGGAAGGCATGCCATTTCCAAATAAGTGAAGTAGAATCCTAGGGTTCCCTGTTGCATTCTGAGACAATGGCAGACTCCTTCAAACCCAGAATTTTCTGCCTAGCTCACTGGAATCAAGAAGCAGCTCTCTAATTTTCCCTCTATTTCAAGTGTCATTCTAATATGTTCTAGTCTAATGTACTTACTAAACACTTTTAGGGGATGCTATGATCATGATGCCAATCGCGTCATATGTCACCAGCTTTTAGTCCTTTTATAGTTCAGGTATGTCTTACTTTGCTTTGCATCCTTTAATGATCCTCAGCCTCTTGATCCACCATCTGTCTCAATCTCGAATGTTCAATCATTCTGTTCTACTTCCAGATGAGTGTTTTCATGTGTGCATTCTTCCCGCTCCACTGTGGCAGGGCCACTTCCTGCCTGTGAAGCAAGGCGCAACTCACATTTCCTGTGAACATTCCAGACAGACAGACAGAACTTTCCCTTAATGCCTTGTAGATTCTTACGCACAAGAGTATTATATTTAAAACAATCTGTAAAGTCATTTTGCCCTTTTTTTTGGTACATATTTTTTCACTGAGTAAATAGTAGAATCCCCATGTTAAAAAGCAAACAATTGAAAACAACAAAATATAGCACAATTTCTGCTTCTGAATATTTCTGCTTATATTTTGGTGTTCAAAATATCCGTAATTTCAGATTTACTCTTGGCATTGTGGTTCTTGCTTTAATTCATTTCTTCTGAGACAGTACTTTGTCTCCTTAAATCTCATACTTTCCCAATGTCCAAATGCTAATTTCACAAATCTACTTATTTTCCATTGTCACTAGCATATCCTTTTCATACATACTCACTATTAAGACATATGAACTAAATGTACATGTGAACAAAATTGGGAGGGGGGCACTGGGAACTAGGATTAAGGTTAGAAAGTTTATTGATGATGACTGGAAAATTGATTGAAGTAATTAACTTGATTTTCTTTGGATTTCTTAGATCGTAGATTTTAAATAAGCACCTTAAAGAGTCTAGAGATGTGTGTGTGTGTGTGTGTGTGTGTGTGTGTGTGTGAGAGAGAGAGAGAGAGAGAGAGAGAGAGAGAGAGAGAGAGAGAGAGAGAGAGAGAGAGAGCTGTATGGTTCTGTGAGATATGAGGATATGTGGGTTGCTCTACACTGCATTATTATTGTTGTTATTGTTACTGTTACTGTTGTTTTTATTTAGAGAAAAGGTCTCTCAATGAACCTGGAGTCCTGTTTAGCTAAGGTTGGTGGGCAATGAACTTCAGATCTGCCTGTCTCTGCTCACAGCGTTACAGATGTGTACTACTATGTACTGCTTTTGCAATCAAATTGGGGTTTTATCGCTAGAGTCTCAAACACTTTTGCGGACTCATCCATCTCTCTCCCCTTCTGTCAAGAATGCTTCACACAACATTTTTGTTAAATTTTTTTTTTCGACTTTTGTTTCTTTATGCAAAATAGCAATGAATGGATATTCTTTGTTGTTTCCTAATGCTGCCCAGTAATTAGCAAGTACCCAATTTTATGGAATATTGTTGATTTCTACACTTGCTATTTTTGATAAAAATAAAGGTATTTTGTATGAGAATATACAGTATCAATACATTTAGCAAGAATCTCTTTCTGGGACCAAGAATGGTTAATTGTTGAAATTCTGAACGTTTTCTTGAATTTGTTTTGTCTTTCATTGATTCTAGGTGCATAGTACAACTTTTTAATTTCTCACAAATCTGATACTTGTAATAACTAAAATAAACCTGAAGTGAATACACACTTTAATGTCATAGAAGAAAACTGAAGACTTGGGGTCTAAACTTGGTATCAAATTACATTATAACTAAAATTAACTCTAGTTTTTAATAAGCATGCTAGAACATTACTTCAGTAATTAGGGTTTTAAACCTTTTAAAGATGTTTGATTCCCAGAATACCAGTTTTCAAATCTCTTATTATTTGATGAGAGATCATATTGAAGGGACATAAGGTCTTCCTTATGTCCCTTCAATAAGGCTTGGTGAATATATGATATAGCTGAAACTAATGTTTATATTTTGAATTACAATTCAGAAAGGATAAATGAAAACTATGCTTCTTATGAAAGGAGGAACATTTGCTAACTGTGTATGCTATATCTCATATGACCACACATCACTCAAAAGCTGAGGTGAAAGTTTAAATTATGATTAATTATGATTAATGCATAAGCATAATTTTATGGCTGTATGTATATATTTATTAGTGATAATCATGAGTCATTAACTATAAATTTAAATTTTGAATAATTGAATTTTGTATCTTATCTATTTTTGTTACATAGTATCTGAATATTGATTTGTGTCGACATGTAGAAAACTTCTCAAATAAACCAGCATTACAAAGTATGTTTCTAGCTTTTATGGTTACTAATGACATCTAGGCTATAATCAAGCAGATGCCTTGAAGTAAAAATTGCGAGACTGACTAACAGATAAATATATCACACTACAATATTGTACAGGATATGTATATATTAGCAAATTACTTTTTTGTCTAATTTGAGATGTAGTTCTTACTGGAAACTCTCTACTTTTCTACCAATGCTGATGATGAATATTAAATCTGGCAGTGTTGTGGTTCCTAACCTGCTTTATGTAGCAATATTACTACTACATTCTTCTGTGCTTAGTTTCCAGGGTTTCCATATTCTCAATTCTGCTCTGAGCCTGCCCAGATGTTATTAGCTTGCTACATACGAAATAGAGAGCTAATCAAACAACATTAGAAGGACCAAAGTCATCAAGTACATTAAGTATCATTGATAAGCACACAGATATTAAGTCGTGTGTGTTGACAGGCTTTTTAAAATCCTGCTTGGTTACACTGCATTTGAATTTGTATTTACTAATCCAATGATTTTTATGGCTTGACATTTCCAGATTGTGCTTCAATGGTTGTCAAGACTTACCACTGCTTAAGAAAGGAATTCATTGGTAGTAGAGCAGACACATGAGTAAATTAAACCACCCAATTAAAAAATGTTAAATACTCATTTATTTGGGTACTGTATGATAATAAATTTATGCTTGATTGTCATATAAACAAGCAATCACATGGGTCTTGAAGAGTTGACATGAATGATATGTAAAAATGATGTTTGACACACAAAGCGCTCTGTATTGGTAGTATCGCTGTGTATAAAGTGATGACCAACCTTACTCTGAAATTGTTCATGCTTCCTGAAGTGAATAAGGATGATAATTTAAACCTAACAAAGAGGTAACTAATCTTTGATGCTTTGAAGAAACCACTTGATGCTTAAGTATTAAAAGGGAGTAAGGATCAGGCTCATTTTAAACAACCACTTATTTTTGAAGAAATATGAGGTTATTCTTTTTTAAAATTCTAGTTGTAGTAAATTGAAAGCATTTGTCAAGCTGAATGAACTAATACCTTAAGCTTATTGGAAGGAAGGTGTGCTGGGTAAATTGTCTTCAGAAGTTGCAAAGATTTATGTTTAAGTGTAATTAATGTTTTTAAATAGCTCTGAACAAAACATTCCACATGTGAGCATAATATGATATGTTAAACAGCCCATGTTGATTGTCACTGAGAGAGATATACACTTCTGTTTTGTAAAATATATACAGGGTTAGGGCCAGAATTATTGAATCTATAAATTTAACTTAAAAACTATTAATTAATTAATTAATTAATTAATTAATTTAATGTACGTGAGTGCACTGTCACTGTCTTCCAACACACCAGAAGAGGACACTGGATTCCCATTACAGATGGTTGTGAGCCACCACGTGGTTGCTGGAAAATGAACTCAGGATCTCTGAAAGAGCAGTCAGTACTCTTAACCACTAAGCCATCTCTCCAGACCCTCAAAATTTAACTGAAACTAATGGAACAAATTTTTGGTTTTGTTTATTTCTCAGAAAGCCTACTACAATATCCATCAAGTACAGAGAAGTACCATACTCCAGTATCCCTTTTGCAAAATCTAGCTTGAAATGCATATTTTTCATACATGCCGAGTTGTTTATTCTTTTTATGAATATTTTATTTTAGTGTAATACTTTACTTCAAAACATACATTTTCATATTATTTCTAGATGGGATGCTCATAAATGACTGTTGTGTGTTGTTAGAAACCTTGTTCAAGTAAAACTGAAGGCATCATCAAAAGATGTTAATTAAGGCATTATCAATAGTTTTTGTCATCACACATTGCCAATTAATATGATATGCATGTTAATATTAGAGGTAGATGACATGGTTGCAGTAAGTCACACAGATGGTATTTGCACATGAAATAAGTATATACTTGCTATTCCCTGGCCATGTGTCCTATTTCTGAGGGGGTTCTCTGGTATGAAGGGATCTGTCCTATGGCGTAGTTCTCAGTTCTTCATGTAAAACTGTGTGACTGTAATGATTGGTGATGATACTACACTGATGGATAATGAAACACCTCTTCTTAAAGGTGTTACCTATTCATAGTGATAGCATATAAAATATACACTAAGCAAACTGAATTGTGAAATCTCCATGCAATAAATTCAGGTGTTCTTATAGGTTGTAATTTTACTTGAATTTGAAGTTATCCTATTGATTATAAAATAAATTCCTTCACTGATCACACTTTGCTATGTGAGAAAATTGGGCCCAGGTTCCCTTTTAATCTCTCTCTTTAAATTATATATGGTACTTATGATGGCAGAATGGGAGCACCTTAGTAGTAATGGCTGATTCTAGGCAGAGTTCAAAAGAGAAAGAGAGGCTACTATGAATTTTCTTTGCTTAGAAATGATTCTTTATACACTTTCATTAATGTACATTTCTGCTTCATGAAACTATATTTTACACTTTTCTTATCTCTTAAAATATCCATGGATGTATATTTTTGTTTAATAAGTATTAAATGTAAAGGACGCATTGAGCATTTTTCACATAAAAATAGTCAAATAAAGGTATACATTTTTTCTATTTTCTTTTTTCTTTTTCTTTTTTTGAGACAGGGTTTCTCTGTATAGCCCTGACTGTACTGGAACTCACTCTGTAGACCAGGCTGGCCTCAAACCTAGAAATCTGCCTGCCTCTGCCTCCCAAGTGCTGGGATTAAAGGCATGGCATGTGCCACCACTGCCCGGCTACATTTTTCTTACGTTAATAGTCTAGCCGAATGCCTCAAGGATTCATTTCAAAGATTTTTTTTCTTTCAAAAAAAATGGAGATTTTACATATATTTGGTAGCAATGTTGTCTTCAACCACATTCCTGTTTGCCATCTACTACATGATCATTTATTGCTGTCATGTTATAATAAAGGTTATAGACTTGATAAAAGGATAAACCATACCTTGAAAGGAGATCAAGTTGACATTGCAATTTAAATGTAAACTCAACTTTATACTGCATCAAAGTGTTATCACTGGTCACAAAAATAATGCACTATATTAAGAAAAGGATTTATTTTTAACAATAGACCTGAAGCTCATGTACTTGTTACACACACACACACACACACACACACACACACACACAGCCACATGACTACAAATCAATTTGCATTCCTGTATATGGTGATAGAGGGCAGTGCACAATATGTAACATATGAATGTGTGGAGATGGGAAGTTACAAGAGAAATGAAGTAGTTACAGTCCATTAGCATTTGAACCCTACTGTCCCTCATTTTCCAACAAAGGGTTAAACACATGGTTAAAAAGTCCTTTGAAAAATTATAAAAGAGATTCCTCATAAGTAGTTCAAAAATGAGGCAAGAAAGTTAAAGGAACTGATTATTCAACTGGACAAATATCCAGGGGAAACTTACCTTTAAACTGTCTTTAAGTTTATGATAAGCTTTTACAGCGAGAACAGAGGGCAGGTGTATGAGACTCCCACAGGGGGTAATGAGCTCAGAATCTCACAGGCTAGGTTTGCTTTATGTATGGAGAGTGTCCTGACTGTGAGGCTCATTAAACATTTCAATGAGCTCTGAGTAGGTGACTGATCTCAGCCCCTAGAAAATTTTTACTGCAGCAGGGTCTCAATCATCGGAGATATTTGAAGGTTACCTTTTTTCCTCCCTGCAGAGAGAGATTATGCTACTTAAAAAGTATAATTTACTTTTCTAGGGCTCTTTGTTTTATAGTAGAATAAGGCATATGATACATTTGCGTCTCTAGTAGTACAAGTGTGGAAATATGACTAGATGGCATATGTCATACTTATGTTAGGTAACTAACTATATGGCACAAGTACTCTGTCATGGTCATTTTACAGTTATATAAAAGCATGCATGTGACAGTCATTCTTCTTAAGCCATTACTAAATCAGTTTAATAAACATGCTAATTAATATGAATGTTTAAAATTTCCCCATAATTTAAAATTTTGCTTTGCAAACTATGAAAGGCAATAGGGTTACAGAGCATAAAAAAATAGACAGTTGCACAATTCATTAAAAGCTACTTGATAAATTCTAACAGTAGAGATTTGAGTATTTCTTCTCCAGAATACTTTTTCATCTCTACTTCAGATGTCAAGATAAGTGTGAAAAATGAAATGTTTCTGTGACTCACCAAGAAAAATAAAAATGCATTTAAAAAACAGAGTGTGAAAGAAGCACAAACAATTCCTTAATTCTTTTGATCACAGCGAAGAAAAAGCCTTTATCCAGTGTCAGGCAACTGATTCATTGCACATACTGATGTACGGCTTTTAAAAATACATTTGAGAAATGAAAACCTAAAAGAGAAGTTCTCCAAGGAGGCTTTGATCATGCTGTGTATGTACAGAAGGACGTCAGGGAACTAAGAACATCAGCATGTGTGCTGAATTCTTCCCACCCTGAAATGACACCCACAAAAGAGTTATAATCATTTTGACACTGGTAGGGCCACTGTCATGAGCTTTGACTATGGATTGCTACTGCTTTCCTTTAAATACTGTCTGCATAACAGTATTGTCTTAATCAATGCACATTGCCCTTAAATTATGACTTTCCAAGGTTAAACTCATCTCTTAAAAATGTGGAAATAAAGTGGTGTGGCTACATCTTTGGGAACAGTTGAAATTTTTCCATGTCCTGTTCACTTTTATTGGTCCTTAAAGTTGTATGTTTCAATCAATGAGTGGGCAAGAGTGGCTAGAATTAATAAAAAGGAAATATACAGACAACAGCTTAAGCAGAGGAATGATTTCTATATGAGGAATGTTCATGAAACTCAAAGAAGCCATTAAAACACATCTATTGAGCTTAGTTTTCTATTTGTAGTTTTTTAGCTTACGTATGCTAATCCCATAACTCTAAACCACATGAATAGCATATATATTTTGTAGTTTGAACAAAATTTATCTATTCCTGTGACTTTCTCACCAGTAGTATTTTATCCTAATAATAAACACTTGCCCATCAATTAATTTCTGCACCAACTCAATAAGCCCTTTTTCCTCAATGAATTAGGTCGTATGTTGAGAATAATAGTAGCATCAAGTTACTGAGATCCTTTTGTCTTTAAAATCCTGGACTAAAATTTCTTTAAGGAAAGAAGGAAGGAAGGAAGAAAAGAAGGAAGGAAGGAAGGGAAAGAAGGAAAGAAGGCAACTGAACTGGAAATCACCTAATTTTGAAAACTTAATAACATTCTTCAAGTTAGAGTATGTTTCTGGGACAGGTGGGAAGGTAAATGATCTTGCAAGCATTCTTAGTAATTCTCTGCATAACACATTATTATGGCCAGTTCATACAAACAGTGATTCTGGTCACTGTAGTGATTTGCTCAATTCATTTGGTAAATTGAATTTCTCTGGCTGTACAAAACTAACCTACTAAATAATTTTTTATTTCTGACTTTTAAAAACAAACCATGTCGTAACTACTTAAGTAACCATGAACCTGTACTGCAGAACAGTAATTGAAAGCCAAGAATAACAAAATGGGATTTAAATCTAATAAAAGTGCTATTTCTATTTGCTTTTAGAAAACTCTGTAACATTATGACTACACACAACAGTAGCTACACTCTGCTTCAGTGTTACATGTATTGCATTGTATCATGAGATGCAGGGAACCACTGTATTAAAAAAAAAAAAAAAAAAAAAAAAAAAAACCTAAATCACTAGTGCTAACTTCCATAATTTTTAATATGCTGTAAGTACATATCCTCACATTGGATCTAATTTCTGTTCACAGGACTGTCTGATATTTACAGTTCCAGCGGGCATGTGTGCAGATT
>NC_034593.1:39072368-39099380 GCF_900095145.1 Mus pahari
TCAGTGTTACATGTATTGCATTGTATCATGAGATACAGGGAACCTCTAAAAAAAAAAAAAAAAAAAAAAAAAAAAAACCTAAATCACTTTTGGTAACTTCCATAATTGTTACTATGCAGTAAGTACATATCCTCACATTGGATCTAATTTCTGTTCACAGGACTGTCTGATATTTACAGTTCCAGCGGGCATGTGTGCAGATTGCTTCACTGATCAGAAACTGAGTTTTTGAGGAAGAATATATATGAGTATCAGGTTAAAGGAACTGAGAAGATAGACCATTTACTTGAAAGTAGTAGAAATATCAGCATCGAACATCAACAATAATTCCATCAACATATTAAATTTTGTTTAAAAAAAAAAGGAATTCTCATTGGACTAAAGTGATCCCATTATAGTACATACTGAAATCTTTAGTTTCTATTGAAATATATGTATTCTTGATTTGATTTTTAATTGAATTATATAATATTTGGTATATCTTTATATCTAAGTTTATATCTAAGTTTTTTTTCAGATTAGATGCTGAATTAAGTGATATAATTCCTGTTCTGTTTTTTTAAGGTAAAATATTCTCAAAACTATGTAAATGATTAAAACAAATTTTAACACTACTACTAAGTAATCTATATAATGAAATTCAGGTGCTGGTTTTTTTTATACACATATTTTTTAGGACTGGAAACATGACATAATATATTTTCCCTTATTTTGCTATTAGACTTCTTCTGAGAAAAACAATGATTCTTATTACATATAAAGCTGCTTAAAATGACATTCCATGAAAATATTTTAGAGAATTGTATCAATACATCTATTATATAATGTTAAAAATGAGATAAATAAAAGTACAGAATGTGAGACATCTTTGAATTTTTGAAAACCATAAATATTTTCCTAGTTTGAGATTAAAACATGCATAATTTTAAAGTTTATCAAGGTAAATTTAGATATAAAATTATTTGTAGTTTTTAAAAAACAAAAAACATATCACCCTCCCTCTTACACACACCACACACATTTTTTTATTTTTTTAATATTTATTTATTTATTATATGTAAGTATATTTAAGGTGTCTTCAGAAACTCCAGAAGAGGGAGTCAGATCTCCTTACAGATGGTTGTGAGCCACCATGTGGTTGCTGGGATTTGAACTCAGGACCTTCAGAAGAACAGTCGGGTGCTCTTACCTGCTGAGCCATCTCACCAGCCCTATTTGTAGTTTTTTTTTTTTTTTTTTTAAAAAGACTTGTTCTAGCGGTATAATGTTTATACATTTATTTTTTTTCCAAACTTTGATTATATATTCATAAACAGTGAAGCAGGAGTTGTTCTAAAGATAATTTAAAAATTAAGTTTTGTATAAATTTGTCATCGCCACGTTAAATATGTAGTTCCCATCCAGAAGGGATTTCTAAAATGTAAAAAGTGTAAATTTCAGAATGCCGAAGATCTGAACTGCAGTGACTACTAGACACTGGGATGTTTCTGCAGCTTTGTGACACGATGTGGGTCCAACCCAGGGTTTCCCTGAGTTTCCTCTTGTCTGATTTCGTGTGCAGAAATGTGCAGTTCTAAACTCCAAACGTCAACCACTTTTTCTTAGAGTATTTTTCTTTCTTTTTCACAGCGCGGAAAAGGATATGCTAGTCAATTCTGCAGCTTACGCGAAGCAGTATGATTTGCACAGAGTCGACCAACAAAAGCGTCAACTTTTCAACTTCATTATCTTGGCCATCCAGTTAGTTGTGTGTAGCTGAGTGTTAGATTTCCAGCGGAGTCATCGTGGCCACGTGTAGGACCTAATTGCTCTCAGCAGGCCTGAGAAATGAGTTGAAATGTGCAGACTGTAGAAACTCCATAGGCAACCAGCGTTGCCTCTCCGATCAGTGTGTGCCTGTTTACAGCACTATCTATCCTTCTCTCTCCAAATGTCACTGAGCCCTTTAGATGTTTATATTCACCATGAGAAGCCAGTCATCAAGATAAAAGAAATTTGTGCATTATAAATGCAATATCACTGTTTTAAACTTGACTGTTTTATATTATTTTTGTGTGACCAAGTGTTCCCCAAACTATCCCAACTTTACACGAGAGATGTGACTATGTTCTTTTCATCTGTGGGCTATTAAAATAAATGTTGTATCCTAAAGACCCACAAAAATATCAAAGACATTCTGTAGTTTATACACCGTGTTGCAAAGTGTTTACTGTACTATTTCAAAGCTTCTAAATAAATATAAAATATATATTATATTATATAATTTTCCTAAGACGTGATACAAATTAGTTGGTTTTTAAATGGATTCATACAGCCCTCACCATACAATAAAACAGAAGGCAATTCAGGGTCCCTAAGATTAACTGAGAAATACTATCAATAGTTTGTCCTAATTTTCATACCTTGCTCAATCCTGTATTCTTCTTTCTTTAAAAGAAAGTGAAGTTATAAGCTGCAAAATTTTGTCAAGAACTCATTGTGAATTTTCAATGCCAAAGATAGATGTAGCTGTTAATATTGCCAGGCGGAGCACAGAAGATGTAGTTTCGAAACATCGAGCAGTCTACATGATTCCGATTCTATTCCCACGGCTTCTGAATTTAGCATCACTTAAAGCTTTTATAAAGAAACTATAAATTCACCTGTATTTGTTGTTAGGAAAAAACTGGGTGTCTGTACATTTTGTGGTGTAAAATATGTAACTGAAGATTACTATTTTAAGACGTTCTCATCATATAATTCATAGCATTTTATTTTACATAGTTTTACATAGTTTTGTGACTCTTAAGTAAACATAAATAAAAATCTATAACTCTATATATGAATATATAGAGGTATATAAAATAATTATCTGAGCTGGTATGTATTAACAATAAAAATATTTAAGAAGTCTCTAAATTTAAAAAAAACATTAAATAAATTTGGAGATAGAAACATGATACATTACTGTTTCAATTATATGTGAAATTTTTATAGCTTAAATTTAGTCAGTGTTTTATTAATGAGAATATTCTTCATTGGTCAGCCTTGAAAAATTAATTTTGTCTTTTACTTTCATGTCAACAAGGTTAATTATTAAATTCAGAAAGACATATTTTCCTTTAGTTCACATGTTTTTTATGCTGTTGTCTGTTGCTTGTTGAAACAGGGGATGGATAAGAATCAGAGAATGTATGAGAGATTCATCCAAGCAATTCATGGAAAAAATTTAACTGCCCTATAAAAGACTGCAGAATGATATCAAGATATTTACCAAGCCCAAATTATAGGCTCGTTTTGAAGTGATAATTTTCATTTTCATTTAGTTATATGCTCATTGTTAGTTTGAACTACAGAATGATAGAGAATAGACTAAAATGTGACACTTAACAAATGAACTCCATCTAATTTCTTATGACTTAAAACAAACTTTAAATTAGTTTAGCGTTATATTTAGTGTCATTCTTTTGATGCTGCCAAATTACGTAATGATGTATTATAATACACCAATTAGCTTATAGCAACATAATGTAAACATCATCCTGTCTCTGAGGGACCATTTGAAAAAGACACCAGTTGATTATGTGTGATTCCAAAGCACATGCACACACTGGGTGCCACAGCTGTCCTTTCTCAAGTGTATGGCATATTATGTGATAGACTATTTTAGTGAGAAGATGTTATATATAATTTAACTGAGAGAAGGTTTGTTTTTTCTAATTACTTTTAAATCAAGAAATTTTTTTCAACCACTTAGTACTAAAATCATTTTTGCTTCAATTTACAGTCCTGGCTTAACATCCATGTTCATCTTTCATGCTTACCTCACAAGCAACAGTTGTACTAATTCATTTAATTTAAAATTTTTTTTAAAAATCTTTCAGATCATATGCAATATATGTTATACATCCTTTTCTGATAGATAGTTATGTGCTAGCAATTTCTATTTATCATAGCAACTCTCTAGAGTAATTTGTACTGTAGTTTTAAATTATGTCATCATTCTACCAAAACATACACAATCTGACAAACCAAATTATTAAAACACACAACATTAAATGCTAGTATCATTCATCACTTATTGCATGCAGGATAAATTAGAAGTGACAATGGAGATACGGTTTCAGTAAATTGACTAAATTATTATGTTTCAATGAGAATGCCTATTTAAAAAAAGCAGTGAAACAAGAGAACAATGAAATACTACAGGTAGCTTCAGCAACACATGAAGGAGAGGCAGTGTAATTTTCACATTTAATATGTTTGTTTCCATATTCAGTCTGCTAATATTGTGTACATGCTCAAGGAAATGATAGTATTAGACAATGTTTCATCCATAATACACTTCCAATAAAAAAGTGGAATTTACTCCTTATTTAGTCTCATTAGTTTTAGAGCAGTAAAACTCAAAAAATTTTCCTGTGGAAAGAGTGTTGTACGTTTTTAATGGTATGTCAAATGACAATTTTTAGGAATATTTCATCACATGTAAAGTTATAATTTTAATCTGTGAGCCTAATTTTGTAAAATCACCTTAAGTCAAGTCTATAAATATTGCATCATAATGAAATCAAAGATATAACAATGTCAATGATATTAATGTGTCACCGTTTTTAGGAAACATGTATATTTAATTTTAGGAAAATATTAAATGCAATGCCTTTATCCAACATTGTGACTTAGAAATTATATAGAGGATATAAATATTTTCATTATTCATTCTCTTTTGTTTCTTGTTTGTGCTATAATTTTTCCTCAGATACTCTGAAATGTTGAATTCCTTTTGCTTTGCCATGAAATGGAAGAAAAATATTCCCAGCAGTTCTTGACATATAGGCTCTCAAAAGTAGGCATTGATATTACTATAGAATCTTGCAGAGTTGTGCATAGAGTTCGGTTGATCAAACTGAAGGTGATGAATCTTTGCCAAGATAAATAAGGAATTTATGGTATTGAAAGATAATGACATTGTTTTTGTCATTATGTTTAGTTTTCTCCTTCACAACAATGTGTGGCATAAATACCCACAGACCTACAAAACCTTTAATATTGGTACACTCAATGATTTTGCTGGAATCATATTTTCTCATACTGGCAATTTTTTTGTGTGTTCTTAATCCTTCCTCAAGTCTAATTTTGTAGTGGTAAAGGCTTTGCATTAACATCCATTTTATGTTCCTTTTTTAAACAAGGAATACCAGAAAATTGCTAAATTTAATATTTTCTACATCCTGAAGTAGTAAAGTTATTTTGTATATTGTTAGTACTTCAAGAAATATCCCCCTGAGAAGTTGGACAAAACCTTTATGCAGTAATCTGTGAAACGTTCAGTAGAGAATATTTTCTGCAAACACTTGGCTTAGATTTTAGATCTTAGCATTCTGTCAGAATGCTGGTAGCTGTGTGCCGCCAGAGTATAGCAGGCAATAATATGACTTTGATTCTAATACTTTTAGTGTGCATGCATGTGTTTCTAATCACTGTTATTTTTCAAGTATTTGTAAATTTAGAAAAAAAAATCTTTTCTTGAAAACTCGTCAGATGCTTAGTCTGAAGTTTTTCTCCCCAGATGTTTTTTGAGGAGTGTGAAAATACTGCATTCTGGATGCAGAAAATATTACATTTTCACATGCAACTTAAAAAATTCTGGAAGACAGAACTCTCACTTCCCAAACATCTGTATGTCCTTGAGCTGAATGTGAGCAGCAAGCTTCAGTTCTGTGGACATGTCTGATACAATTATCTGTGAGTGAAAACAGGGTATTCTAACACATGAGTTTCAGTCTTAATTGCAGTGTTGTTACTGTGAATGCTATAACCATACATAAGTAAAATGTGTGTAAATGTAATATATTATTTTATACTGCTGTATACATACAAAATAAATAAAACTAGGATACATATCACACCATCTTTCCATGCATGGATCTTCCACTGACGTCATGGGAGCTTTGAATAAAATCATCAGTGGTAAACATGACCCTATGTATAAAAATGACTGATGCTGAAAGAGAGAGTACTTTCAGTAAATTTAGTCTTAATATCACAGGTCAAAGGAACATCTGCTCAAAATTGTGTATCACTTGAAATAGCATATGGGAGACTTTGAAGAATTTTTCGTGTTTAGAGATTGAGTGTCGGCATACAATTCCACATGAATCTCAGGATTACCCCTAACAAATCTTTTAAGTCAACATTTTTCAAATTAGTGCTAGATTATTTTAACTTAAAGCTTTTGAAGTAATATCATGGATTCACAAATGTTAACACATGAATAAATTGCACATACAATCTGAGTGTCTGCAAGCAATAAGGTAAACAGTTTCTAAAATGAGAGAAACTGTCACTTCATAATCAAAGTTCATGGGAAATACAAGAAAAAAGTCAAATATGTGTCATTTTCAGAAAAGAAACTATGAATGACAGGAGAGGTGCATCTTATATAATGTCAAAATCATCGAAATTAGATCTATAGAAACTTTGCTTTCAAGGAGCCAAAGATAGAAACAGTGTACTTCTTATTCTCCCATGTGATCAGTGTAAGTACTTTTCATTAGTTCAACCTGAACACACTCAACTTAAAAGCTTCATCTTATCAGCCAGCAAGGAAAGGGCGAGGCATTTCTTTTTCTTTGAGCTTCTTTTCTGTAGAAAGGATGAACTGGGATTATAATTCTCCATAAAAGGTAATAATTATGGTTTGCCTATGTTCTTTCTTATCTCTGTTGTCATCCGTTCTGACGACCATAGCAACAGTTTTTAAATAAAATAAAATACATCATAGAGGTAAAAAAAAAAAAATTCTACTTACCTAGTTTTGGCCATCACAAGTTATAAGGATCTATTATATTCTTTCACAAAATTTCTAATTTGATTAAGAATGCAAAAAAATGAAAAAAAAATGTATAATGGTGAAACGATGAAAATTAAGTGATTGAAATAATCAGTGAATGTTGAGATTGACTTAGAATAGATATTAACCTGAAAATACATAAAGCAAAATAATCACAGTAAGAAAATAGAACTAAACAGTATCAAAGAACATCCTTCATATAGAAGACAATAGTTCATTTTTAAAAATTACATATATATGTGTGAAACGGGGTACCCTGTGAAACACCATTTTTACAATGAATCATTCCCCCAAATGTTTGCTACATATTGAATGATATGATCTCCATTTCTAATTTAAACAATTTCATGTGACAGAAAATGAAGGAAGATATTTTGAAAAGTTGCTTCATTTTGATAATAACACTGCTCTCTATGCAATCTAGATAAGTATTGCTAATTATAGAACTTTTTTCTGAGAATTAGGTAAGGTTCTTTATAGGAAATTTATAGCACACTGGTAAACTATAGATAGGTTGTCACTAACATCAGTTTTATTATTATCATTGAAATCACCTTATCACCATCATTGATTTTAAACACTGTAGAACACAATCTACAAATGGAAAACATCCCAGCCTACTGGTGAGTTGTAGTTAAGCAAGGATCATTTCAAATCCTGAAGGTGAGTCTACACTTCTTTGAGTATCCATTCATCAGCTCTGTCACTCTGTTTGCATGCAGAATGCAGAGCACTAAATAAATTCATCCCTATCAGAGGATTGATCTTTTTTCAGCTTCCTCAGCAACTCTAACAGGATAACTTATTTCTATGATTGAAAAATGCAGAAATCTGAATGTACCATAGCTACACCTTTGATGCCAATGGCCTTTCTGAACATTTGTTGGGAGTACTGTACATTTGATGGGATCTTTCTTGCACATAATTATCATTTTTACATGTCTTCTATTCACTTTGAAAATTACTTGAGGCAGCCTTCAGTATGTGCTCAGTGCAACTGGACTGTTTAACGGTTGTAATTGGAGACCTCTGCCTAGTGAGAGCCCACTTCCTTAGTGTTACCCTTTGATGTTCAAAACATTTCTAGAATTATATTATTCTTTTGAATTTAGTAAATTCCTTTATATTTCCCAATTAAAAGAATGCAATCCGTACTCCTCAGTAATCAAGTTGATGCCTCCAAAGAAGCATTTCCATTTAAAAGGATTTATTAATTCATGTGGAAACTTAAGTGGGACCATCGTGTGGATGGTGATAAGTGTGTGATATTTTGTCCCTTTATTTTCCTTGGATGATTATTCTAGAATTCCTTAACCAGTCTTTGGAGACAAAGGACCTTGCCTTCACATGGCAGTCAGGTTATTTGAATGAGAATCCTTATTCTTTTCTTTCTCCTCCTGTTTTATAAGTAACTTTTCTCTGTACTATTAGAGACAGGACAAAGACAGACAGAGGCATTAATGTGGGTGAATACCTAAGCCAGAAAGTAAGCTCTGTTCTAAAATAAATGAAATTTTATTTCTCCCTTTAAAAAAAGATTGATTTTTTCTTATTTATACATATGTGTTTTGTGTGAAAGTATGCCATGTGTTTTTCCGGTTCTTGAGAAGACCAGAAGATGACTTTGGATTGCATGGAGCTGTAGTTACAGGCAGTTGTGATTTCCTTTTTTATGTGGATGTTGGTAATCAAATTTATATAATAAGTATTCTTAGTCACTGAGCCATCTTTCTAGCCCAGTGAAAGATTTCTATCTTCATATTTTAAAAATACAATCAATAATGTAACAAATAGCAAAATTTAAATATCTCCATCATTCCATTTCTCTTAAAAGTGTGGGTAATTGGTGATATAGGAGGATTTTTAGTAAGCACAGAGTTAGTCTTGAGAATCTCAAATTATAAATGTATTCAATGGTTGCTATACTGGCCTAGGGTTTTTGACACCATGAAATAACTCCAAGATTGATGATTTCTTTTGATATTATGTGAAAACTATTATCACTTATAAAAGTATTTACAAGAACTATAGGAAGATAGCAGGCATTACAACATACTAAAACGCTAAATCAGAAAGGAGTGTGCATGTGTGTGTGTGTGTGTGTGTGTGTGTGTGTGTGTGAGAGAGAGAGAGAGAGAGAGAGAGAGAGAGAGAGAGAGAGAGAGAATGCATCTATTGACCCATTAAGAGCAACATGAAGTTCCCTTGTTCTTAGCTTCTTCTAGGCTTTTCTGGGTCTGGAGGGGGTGGGTCTTGCTTGTTTCAAGAAGCTCAATTTACCAGAGAATGAAGTTCAGCAGGGCCTGCTACTTATGCACTCTTAGGCAAAGAGGAGCCCTTTGAATCTTTTTAGTTTAGGGAAATCCCTGAAGTTATTTTGAGTTGCTTACATCCTGGTAAGCTTAAGAAACATCCTTGAAAGATCCAGTGTTTCACCTTCTCTTTACAGCAGTTTTCAACTTTCCTAATGCTGTGACCCTTTAATACAGGGTCCTCATGTTTTGGTGATCCCTAATCATAAAATTCTTTCGTTGCTGCTTCATAGTTGCAATTTTGTTACTGTTATGAATTGCAAAGTAAAATCTGGTGTACATTCTTGAGGGGGTTGTGACCCCAAAGTTGAGAACCACTCCCTTAGACCATCCTGTTATTTTACTTCCTTGTAAATATACTGTGCCTCAGTGAGCTACTCTCTAAACTCTACGCGTGCCAGCTTAATATAGTTCAATTGATTTAATGACATACACAAAGAAAAATAAGAAGAGGTGGGAGGGGTTCTTGAAATTGCCAAGCATTCATGACATTAGTTAGTGAAGAAGTTCTACCCTCAGATTATAGGAACAGATAAGATATTTACCTAATGTTGGATAGACAGATGAGAAAGACAGAAAGGTGTCACATGTGAGCAGGCACTAAACAGAACACTGAGTGTCACTGAGGTTACATCCAGGAACAGAAAATCAGATGAGCAAGACATTGTTGTCCATTCTATTTGTGAGCAAGAAGAAAAGGTTTTGCCCAGTTCCATCTGATGGAAACAAACAAAACAAAACAAAACAAAACAAAACAACTTATTTGGCTAGGTTCTAGTCATCAAGAGTAGGTAATAATGCACAGTACTGTTGGAAGCCCCCTTGAACATGGCAGTTATGAAGTCTCACAACTCTAATTTCACAGTAAGATCTTTAAAACGTTGACATGAATTTATACTTTGAAGATAAGCTGAGATTTCTAGAAAGCATCAGTGCCTCCATAGGATGGAAAGTAGGCACATGACCAAGTGGAGGGAGACCAGGCTGATACTCAGCTTTGAAAACCATGCGTTTGATGAACGTTCTCTGGAAGTGACAACAAAGAAAACTGAAAGACATGTGTTTTTAGTTTGGGCAATGGAAACCATAGGGAGTGGGGATTTATATAACTGTAACTCTAACAAGGAAGGGTTTGCCTTTTACTCTGAAGCTTGAGTGGACGTAACCTAAGGAAGTCATAATTTATTTCCTTTAATCTGTCTAGAATCTAGAGGGACATGAAATTTGATTGGTGCTCTACTCAAGAGACCAACATTGTTGAATCAAAGGAGATAGCTCAGTTTGTAAGTTACCTGAGACCCATTCCCAGCACTAAGACTGGAGAAAGGGTGCACATCTATCGTCCCAATACTGTGGAAGAAATTACAGAACGATCCCTAGGGCTAACTGGCCAGCAAGGTTAACTAAATTTAGAAGTTATAGATTCATATATATAGAGAGAGCCTTTGTCACAAAAAATGTAATTTGGAAAAAGATAGAAGACAATTCATGCTGACTTCCTGTGCCTACATTCACACATGTGCACATAGACCTGCCCATACCACTTAGGCACAAACACAACTCAGCATTATCTATTTTGAGAAATTAAATAAATGTCATTGTCACTTTCAACAATACGAGCTTGAAAAGTGTTCCATATAGCATGGGTAGTGATATCCATCATCTTGTATTATTGAATTGTGGCCGAACCAATAGCAAGCTGTTCACTGTCATCATATATAAGCCTAGATATTTTTTTCAGGAATCAAATACAGCTTCCAGCTGCATAACAGGCCAGTTGTTGTGAGGTACATGAGACTGAAACAAGGAAGATATCTTTATTTGAAGACATGGCTGAATGGGCTGGGGATGTAGGTCAGTCAGAAGTGAATGATAGGTATACATTATACCCATGGTGAGGTCACTAGTCCTTGCACAGACTCAGTCACATCCTAGGAAAATGTAGTCATCTGAGAAGCTGGGGAGCAGCTGTTCACAGACCATCTTGTCTGGAGCGTTACTTAAGAATGGTCTATCCACACATGTAATTGGAATTTCTAGACATGTAAGGCTAGGCTTTGGACTACCACTACCTGTCCTACAATTTCTGTGATTTACACTTTGAGCTCACAGTATATCACTATGAGAAGTCAGGGCAAGAACTCAAAGCAGAACTGGATGGCAAAAGCATGGAAGAATGCTACTTGCTGTCTTACACACTCATCTTGGCTATCTTAACCCAGCAATGCCTCCTTAAGAGTGGTGCCTCCCACAATGGGCATTGCCACTTTTTTTTTTTTTAATCAATAACAATAAAGACAGTTCCCACAGACACACCCATGGTCCAATCTGATATAGGCAATACCTCAACTGAAATTCTCTTCTCGTGTAACTCTTAGCTGTGTCGACAGTTAATGGTAACTAGGATAAAAATTTTTGGAAGTGAGAAGAACCATTTGAATCAGATAGCATAAAGACAGAGCCACTAAGCTGCCCTGAACAACCAGTCATCAGGCTATCTGAGAACTAGTGATACCTCCTATGATTAATTCTCCATTCTTAGATTGTTTGAGTAGGGTCAAAATGCTGTCTTCCAGAATATAAAGTTCTGATAAATCATGGCTTTCTAAAGGTTCTCTAACATCTTTGTAAATGTATGGAATAATCACTTTATTATCATTTGTGAAAGCTCATAATATATATTGAAGTATATTGGTTTAAATTTATGCTAAAGGCACTTGGTAAATTCTCTGAACCATCAATTGAGCTTTTCTTTTGTATTTTAAAGAATTTCTTCAGTTATTATTTATTTTTGTTTACTTTCCTTTATCACAGACACCTTATCACTTAAGGTAGTTTCTCTATTAACTGCTGTTTTTGTTTTTGTTTTAAACTTAGTTTCAATGTCTGCTTTCTAAGATTATATTGGTTTTGTTTATTAAGTGTTTTATCTTCTAATCTTTTTAAGATTTCCATCTTTTTAAGATTTCCATCTTCCATCTTTACCAGTCAATCTTCCATTGGGCTTAACAATTTATTGTTACATTTATAGTATTAATTCTAACGAGTTTTGTTTTATATTCCTCAAGTGAGTCATTTCAACCATTTTCCTACATTTTATATTTTTCTCCATTCATCTGAATGTCTGAGATGAGAGACATGTCAATCAATAGTGTCTCTTTCTTGGAAGTGATATAAAAAGATTACATAAATTGAGGTAACACAATGGTACAGATTTTCCTGGCACAAATTAAGACTTTCCAACATCATTTCAATAAGATAGAATAAAAATGCATTACTATGATTACAATAAAATTTGAACTCAATATATGGATGAAAGACACCTCAATGATTAGTGTCTATTTCTTGGAATTATGGTGAAATTGTTATATAAATAAAGGCAACACAATGGTACAGGTTTTCCTTGCACATTTAAGACTTATGCTATAATTAAAAGCAGAAAGATAGAAATGCATCAATTGATTATCTTTATAATAAAATTTGAATGGTAAACTGTTGGTGAGAAGTGTTTATTGGGTATATAGGTATTTAGAGTTATTTAGACAAATCATTTAATTAGAGAATCTATGTCTCTGTCTTTAGGTATATTTTTCTTAAGTTAGCTGTTCAAGAGAGATATTTTTCATATCTTCTGCGTAAAGGCATAATTCTGGGTTCTTGGACTCTGAAAGTTAATCAGGAAACAAAACTTGGAAGACTAAAATCCCAGACTTTTCTAGTATGACGGTCAGACATTAAACTCTGCCTGCTGTCTTCCAATCCAAATACTGTCCGTGTTAACCTCCAAGAGGATAAACCTCAATTCTAACTAGAATGAACACTCCATCACCTACCTGTGCAGGTAGATAGGGGCAACTGTGCATCTAATGACTTCTTGATGGCATTTTAAAATCCTGCTTGTGACTTAGTTTCAATCTTGTTCCTCAGCTAATTTGCTGGATCACTTTTTGAGCCTTTGGAATTTTCTGTGGAATTAATTTTCAATTTTTCTCCTACTCCTGTTGTCACTGAGAAATAAATGTCAATATTATTATGTCAGGCACACCCAATGGTGCTTAAACATTCCCCAAATGTAAGAAATGCTTTTTCTTTTATTGCTTCTAGTGTGTTGACTTTTTTTCCACTAAAATCCTTTAAGAGGAAGAAAAATGAGTACAAAAATTGGCCTCTTCTGTTTCTTTAATGAGAAGCTTGAAAATGAAGTTTCCACCGTAGTGAGCAAACCTGTGAGGTACTCATGGAAGACCATCAGAGGATAATCATGGCTTTAAGGGTTATGACTACATAGTTAGAAAATCTTACATGTAAAATCCCTATTAATATAATTTGATTATTACTATGTCTCTGTTGGAAAGAGCTAATATGTTTGAGAAGGAATCATATTTTGAATTAATGATAAGAAGTATAAAAGTAATCAATGTATTCTTTTTTTTCATAATATATCAATCAATAAAATTACATCAAATACCATTCATTTGCCTAAATGTCACTTTTAGAATACTCTCCCCCCCCTTTTTTTTTGTTTCAAAAACTTTACCCTTATTAGAGGTGCATTGGGCTTGCGGACCTCCAATATATGGGATGTAAATTCTTGTTTGTTCTATCTAGCACCAGTAATTATCTAGAGAATTCTTTTTAAGGTTATATTTCCATATGAAGAGCCAGTTTTTAAAAAATAGCATAAAATAGCATTATTTTCTTTTATTATATTGGTTTATTTGCCATTTTGTCCTAATTTGATTAGGACCTGAATTAGTGCCTAAATAGTATCAGGAAACTAGCAAGCTTCAGCACTGGAGGTCAATTTAATTACACTGTGCATGACAGAAACTAGGCCATGTGGGTATTGCCTTTGCCACCAGCAATTGACACCTGCGTGTTAATGAGCTGGTAATTAAGAATTGGCACATGCAGACACAGTTTACTGTGTGGGACTGGGATAACCATATGCTGCTCAAGGTTTCTGCTAAGTACTTTGTTAGGTTTAGAATCACACAATTATATTTGTGAGGTTTCTTAAATGCTAATTCCCCCTCAAAGGATATTTTTCCTAAAAAAAAAATCATATCACTTTTTCACTTTTAAGTGTAAAAGTCTTTCTGAATTAAAAAAAAGTTTAATTTGAAAAGCAATATGCTTGAAAACATAGCTGAAGAGTTTGTTTAAAACTATATGTTCCTGTGTTTTGCAAAATGTATCTTGGGTATTCTAAGTTTCTGGACTAATATCCACTTATCAGTGAGGGTATATCTAGTGACTTCTTTTGTGATTGGGTTACCTCACTAAGGATGATATCTTCCAGATACATCCATTTGCCCAAGAATTTCATAAATTCATTGTTTTTAAGAAAACCAAGAGGGAAGACCATCCAGTGGATACTTCATTCCTCCTTAGAATAGGGAACAAAATACCCATGAAAGGATATAAATACAGAGACAAAATTTAGAGCTAAGATGAAAGGACGGACTATCCAGAGACTACCCCACCCGGGGATCCATCCCTTCATTAGCCACCAAACCCAGATACTATTGCACATGCCAGCAAGATTCTGCTGAAGGGACCCTGATATAACGGCCTCTTGTGAGGCTATGCCAGTACCTGGCAAACACAGAAGTGGATGCTCACAGTCAGCTATTGAAGTCAGCCAGTGAAGGAGCTAGAGAAAGTACCCAAGGACCTGAAGGGGGCTGCAACCCTGTAGGTGGAACCACAATATGAACTAACCAGTACCCCCTGAGCTCGTGTCTCTAGCTGCATATGTAGCAGAAGATGGCCTAGTTGACTATCATTGGGAAGAGAGGCCCCTTGGTCTTGCAAACTTTATATGACCCAGCTCAGGGGAATGCCAGGGCCAAGAAGTGGGAGTGGGTAGGTAGGGGAGCAGGGTCAGGGGGAGGGTATAGGGAACTTTCAGGATAGCATTTGAAATGTAAATAAAGAAAATATCTAATAAAAATGGGAAAATAAATAAATTAATTAATCTTCTCATCAAAAAAAACTATATGTTCCTTCAGTTTAAAAATCTTCAAAGGACTTCTATCTTAAAAGGTCATTTGCATTTTTAACTTATTTTATTAGATATTTTCTTCATTTACATTTCAAATGCTATCCTGAATGTCCCCTATACCCTCCCCTCCCCCGCTCCCCTTCCCCTCCACTATAGTTCCCCTGTATGGGGCATATAAAGTTTGCAAAATGACTTTACATGAACATAACGAAGGGTGACAGCCTCTGTCATACAAAGATTTCTCCTGAAAGAAGGTGGAATATAAGAAACCCCTTCTTAGAAATCCGGGTGGGAGGGTGTGGGCAGAGGACTCCCCTGTGAAGTCAGGGTAGAACAGCATCCAAGGTTTCCTTTCTGAGAAGCCCCGTGTACACTGTTTTCTTGTTTCTGTGCTGTTTGCAGAAATGCTGTGGATGCAGCTGCGTGGAGAGGCTCATTTGACGAACGATGGAGGCAAGCAACCAACCACATGACTGAACTCAGAAGCCTATTCTCAACTTGAGCTTTCCGAGGAGACTGCGCCCAGCCAACAGCTAGACTGAAAATCTGGGAGACTTCAGCCAGGCACTAACTGAGCTGCACTAATTCCAAACCACACAAACTGTGAGATAAATATGGGAGGATTACACTGCTCTCTTCTTGGGAGTCTCGTTTAGCAACACTAGATAGCTAATATAATAGATTACTGAGAAACTCATTGTCTGCTACAGTAATATAAGCACTGACTTCTCTCATGTGATGTGGCTATTTTTCCAAACAACATATATGATGTGCACTTGCTGTTTCTTTGCTTTGCTCTTCAACTGTCACTTCAATTTCACCCCTTATCACTTTACACACACACACACACACACACACACACACACACCACAATCCCCACCATTTTCTGTATTAATATATTGGCTTAAAAAAATAAAAATGTTCTCATCAAATGAAATATGCATTAACTCTGGTGACTTTCAGTTGTGGGAATTACTTCTAATTTTCTTCTTTGAAAGCGTATGCTTTTCTATAAAACCCTCTGTAGGACATATAGCCTTTTATATGCAGATTGGTATAATTACACTTTGAAATATCTTTGAATTCCCTGTAGCTTAAACTGAGAACATGAAAGGCTAAATGTTATATTGAACTGAAGGATATAAAGGTGCGTGTACATCAATCCAAAAATGAGATATAGAAATGAACCTCTCTACATAGCACTGCCCATTCTAACAGATGTTGAAGAATCTTTAACTGCAGAGACTGTCTTTCCTAGCAGTCTAATCCTACTGGGAATGGCTTTATCCGTTCCTATTTGTTATTCTTTTAGTACCAAAGTGTGAATGCCTGTGACATGAAACAAGAGATCCAGTGTAACAAGAGCTTTACCTATTTCCAGAACAATCCATCATAAAACGGAGTGTTATAAGGAAGGAATTTTCTACCCAAACTCTCATGCCAGAGGGGATGGAAATCACACTTCATGAAGTCAATAGAAAAGTCCCATGGCAACAGCAAACCTTTCCAGATCTCAACCACAAACAGAGGGTTCTCTTCCACTGGGAGCGTGTCCAGGCCCAGTACCAGATACATCCAGAGTATGTAGATGGCTGTAGAGATGGCTTACCAATTTAGAACATTTAATGCTATTGCAGAGGACTGGAATTCAGTTCCCAGTGGACATGGAAGGAACAACTATTCCTAGTTCAAAGTTCAAGGGATCATAGACACAGAAATTTAAATGAATGTAGTTTTTTTTAGAAGAGTATTTAAAGTACCTTCATTCTTTATTGCCAACAATGGGAAGTAAGAGAAGCTAGTGTGTCTGTGTAAAGTCAAAACTTGCCATCAACATTTAACTTATTAAGAACAGATTCCATGCAACTAACTTTATTTCAAGAGTGTGTGCTGTTAATGTTCAATATGCTGTAATTATCCTAACTGCTTTCAGTTAAATGGATCTCATAATTAGTCTTTTCAAACTAGGTGTACATAAAAAAAAACCTCCTTTTTTAATGTAAAAAGCATGCCTTCTCACAAAATTATATTTTATATAAATTAAAAGAAAAAAAAAGACCCAAAATGGTTAACCAAAGAAAAATTTAGTTTAAGGGAAAATTCCCTAAATTCTGGTGTTCTGCAGAATGAAGAGATACTAATTAGTTACAATTGAAATAAAAAATTATGAATACTCAGAAACCAATCACAATTCATAGAGAACTGTGGAGGCCATGGAATGTGATGGTCATGTTTGCAACCGAGGCTAGGGAGCTTCCCCATTTTTGACATCTTTCAAAACCTGACACTTATTAATCTTCAAAATATGGAAGGGGGAAATGATGATAATTTAAGCTGTGTAATTGAAGAAAACAAAGTTGCCAATTTGCATGGAATCTGTCGTTTTAAAAACACAACATTCATTTTAAATCTTTTCTCTTGTTTTTTCTTTTTTAATAAATCATTCCATTTGTGTCCCATAAGTTTGGGTATGTTGTACCTTTATTTTCATTAAATTCTAAAAAATCTTTAATTTCTTTCTTTATTTCTTCCTTGACCAAGTTATCGTTGAGTAGAGCATTGTCCAGCTTCTATGTATATTTGAGCTTTCTGGTGTTTTTGTTACTATTGAGGACCAGCCTTAATCTGATAGAAGGCATCAGGCCTGAGGATGTTCAATGCCCAAGTGTAGGGGTGTACCAAGTTGGGAGGATGGGAGTTAGTGGGTGGTTGAGCACCCTCATAGGGGCAGGGGAAGGGGGAACGAGATAGGGGGTTTCTGAAGGGGAGATCTAGAAAGGGGAAAACATTTAAAATAAAATAAATAAAATAAAATATTCAAGAAAAAATACCATTCCATTTGTTTACATCGCAGATGATATCTCACTTCCTGGTTACCCCTCCACAAACTCCCATCTCACATCTGCCCTCTGCTCCCTCCTCTTTGCCTTTATGATGGTGTTCCCACCCACCCTCTTCTGCCCCACTGCTCCAGCACTCCCCTATACACTTCTAGGTTGATGATCTAGTCTCTGGGAACACTGGGTCTGGCCAGCCAATGCTGTTCTTCCTATGGGGTTGCAATACCCCTCTGCTCCTCCAGTTCCTCCCATCAGGGTCCTTGAGCTCAGTCTGATGGTTGGCTCAAAGCATCCACATCTCATTATTTTTTTTTTAAGATTTATTTATGTATACGAGCATGCTGTTCCTGACACACCAGGAGAGGGCACTGGATACAATTATATGTGGTTGTGAGTACCATATGGTTTCTGGGAATTGAACTCATGACTTCTGGAAGAGTAGCCAGTGTTCTTAATCACTGAGCCATCTCTCTTGCCCCCAAATACAACATTCTAAAATGTGTTTTTTCCCCTGGGAAAAATGACGAAAATTTGAAAATTCAAATGTTTCAGGAAGATTCTACCAAATTAATTCATGTAAAGCATTAGAACCACCATTGATAACCAACTGAACAAGTCGGAAATAGACAATGTACAAAGATGCTAAGTTTGCCTAATCACTCCCTATACTGCTTGAAAACCATGTGTCCTTCCAAAAAAAAAAATGTATGGCTAATGCAGAGACTCAGATCAGCTCTGATATCTAAGTTTGATCATATATAAACTTCCATGTGGAATGATAATCTACAAAACAATTTTTAGTATATAAATGGAGAACCATGTTATTTTCTGAGTCTGGAACCTTCCACGAATTCGTTAGGATCCTTGTTGAATGAACATACTGTCTATAAATAGTGACATGAAACGAAGCCGAAAAGAAAACTAACCCCTCACCCAATATGTTTACAGTTGTGTGGTGAAGAATCATCTCTTTTAAATCTTCTGATAAGTAAAATAAGTGATGGTATTTTGTTAAAATATGAGAAAAACCCAAATCTCTTCTGTGGGTTTTTATGTGACTACAGAGTATAGCACAAACAAAGCAAAGTCCATCTGATTGGCTTTTAAGACCAACTAATTATGAGGTTATTGAGAAAGTGAGTACTCTGTGAGTGGTACCTCTGGGGCAAGCACTGTGCTCTTTGTCACATCTCTTACATGAAAGAGATCTCATTCACACATCAACACAAGACAAGCTGAGTCATGTAAATATATTCCTTAATGATAAGGCCAGTGACCACAGGGGTTACAAAACTACTCATAACCTGTGTGCACCTGTCACTATAAACTGAGGTTTCTCAGTTTAAAGACGATGACAGAATGCAGTGCTTAATCAACTAATGTTTCATTGGCAGGTTCTGAAAACAGATATTGATTTTTTTTTAAAGAAAAACTCTTTTAGATGCTGAAATCTCAACACTATTACTGTAGAGATATGTGATTTAATTAGAACTTATGGTGCAACTAATAGGAATGATGGAAAGAATAAGAGTTAAATTATATATTATAACCTTTATTATATTCGTGATAGAAAGTCCTTCAATATTGAGTTCTTTTTTTATAGGTAGATTCCTACTTTTTGTCAAAAAGTAGGATTCTAATAAGATGGTATAGAAAGATATGTAGCTATTTTTTGGTAGCTAATAGTATAGTCAATATGTAGCTTTTAAAAACATTATTCTGAATGATCACAATCTTTCCTGGAAAGGAAAAGGAGGTTCATAATGACTCAGGAAATTCAAGAAACTTACAGAGACCAGAAAGCTAAGAAAAGGACAGCATTCACAAGGTTATTTCTAAAGGTTATGAAAGCATCAAAAAATTGCTAGGAAAAGGAGGTTCTCCAAAGTATTTTCTGGTGCAAACTGGGTTGGAAGCTGCAGGGATCCAGCCTCCTCATTCGGTTGTGGTGTGGGCATTTCCATGATGCACAGCCTTGGAATCATCCATCTTTCTGTAAGTAACTCCAATAAACACCTTGGTTTATTAAACTATGCTGCAGTGGAATCACCTCTTTGGGCAGATTTCAACACCCTCTATGGAGTGAACAGATACTTATTCCATCTCAGGCAAAGTTAATAGTAGAATATACAGTGATAAAACGAAAGCTGGAGATCCTGTTTAAACCTCACAACATAACTCACTTCCTCTAATGGGATGGGAAGGAAGTGGAGGAGAAAATATAGGAAACTTAATTTTCAAAGGACATTGTGTGTTGTATCAGTTTCTGAGAGATTTACAATTCTTTATCATGTTAACAGTCTCTTGGGAGTCCTTCATTTAAAAACAATCTTATTTAACAGTGTTTTAGCTTTATATTTAAAACCACTGACCATAGCAATGTTTTTGTATAAAATTAGCATATCAAAATGAGAGTTATGAAGTACATACTTTAGAAAACATTGATTTACCATTCTACTTACTTCACAGATAAAGACAATTGGGCCCTAAGGACTGTGGCTTAAAGTTATGAGACAAAATAGCAGCTAATTTGCAAGAAGGCAGCAAATGGCAAATTTTATGCATGTCAGACCTAGGACATGGAATCTTTATATGACCCTGGTTAAGCTCTTTATTCTCATCATTAAAAAAAAAAAATTCAGACAATATATTTCGATCATTTCCCTCTCCTCCCAACTTCCCTACCCACTCATTTTTTTGTTTAATTAATAATAACTTTGTAAAATAACAAATTGTGTGTGGGCTGTATAGTTAGCTCAGTGAATAAAGTGCCTGTTGTGCAAATGTGGGGATCTGTGGGGACTGGAGTTCTCATCTGTAGAGTCCACACCAAAACTGGGTTCCTGTGGCAGGAACTAGTTATCCCAGTGCTTGGAAGGCACATACAGTTGACCCTAGGAGTAAGCTGGCTACTTGACTACCTAGATTTGGTAACTTGTGAGTTCAGTAAGACAAAGCCTCATCAAGTGAAGGGTATCCAAGCCAGGAATGGTTGCATATACTTTTCACTGGGGGCTAGGGGCTGGTGGACTTCTGTGTAGACCAATCTGGTCTATAGAGCAAGACAGAAAGAAAGAAAGAAAGAAAGAAAGAGAGAGAGAGAGAGAGAGAGAGAGAGAGAGAGAGAGAGAGAGAGAGAGAGAGGAAGAAAGAGGGAACACAAGGTTGCCTTTAAATACTTGATCACATGTGCTGTGTACCTATCCATTCACATGTGAACACACACACACACACACACACACACACACAAACACACACACTTAAAAGTAACAAATAGTGCCTTGACTGTCATTCTTTGTTTCTTTCCTTCTCTTCTTCCTTCTTTCTTCTTCTTCTTCTTCTTCTTCTTCTTCTTCTTCTTCTTCTTCTTCTTCTTCTTCTTCTTCTTCTTCTTCTTCTGACTAGTACTTGAATTACCTTCATTGGAGTATTATTGATTACTTTGATACTATTGATCAATGTGATATATTGATTACTAACATAACCCATGATTATTATTCATGGTTACTATATATAAAATTTACATTGCTTTGACACATATGTCAAATAATATAACTATTTTTTTCTGTAGCACATTAAGTACACTTAGAATTATGAAAGAGGTAAGAAGATTTATCACATCCATTATCTCTCTATTTTTCCTGAGATTTGCAACCACCGTTTTATTGGATTTTTGCTGTTGCTGGCAAAGAAGAACTAATCTCTTTGAGGTATCACATTACAAAAATGCAAACACTGGGTAAGTACAGAAGGCAAACTGCTTCTGTTTTATGAGAAATAGTTTTAGTGATGACACAGGTTTGAAATCCATAACCTGTGAGTTTGAGTCATGTGTTACTCACTGCTGGTATCAACTTTTAACTTAGAATCACCTGGAAAATGAGTGACAGTTGAGGAATTATCTACACAAAGTTTTTCTGTGAGAATTCCTGTAGGATTGTCTTGACTGTTAGTTGATCCAGCCCCTTGTTGGCAGCACCATTCCTTAGCAGGATCCTAAAGTCTGTAAGATAGGAGAAAGCTAGCTGAGAGAAACGAGCAGGCCGCCTTGGTTCATTTGTTTCTCTCTGCTTTTGACTGTGATGTCATATAACTAGCTACTTGAGTGCATGCCTTACCTTCCCCACTAGAAAGAATATTGTGGGACCGTGAAAAGCAGCCTGTTTTCTGGTCAAGCTAGATTTAAACCCTGGAGACCCAGCAGGTGTTCCTGCAAGGGACCGAAGGCCTGTTTGCCATGCTCCCAGGAACTAGGCTCTTTACAAGAGGCTCCAGCTCCATAATTCTGTGACCATCAGTCATGTAGGGCAACCCTGCGCCCCCCACTCCCCACACACCAAGCTCCTGGTATTCTGTCTGGACTCCATCTCCACAGTAACCTGGCAACAGCTAGGCAAACTCCTCCCCAGAGTTATTTGGCAATAGCCAGATAGGCATGGCCCACTATAAAAGGAATTGTATGCCCACTCCTCCCTCTCTTACTCTCTTGCTCTTACTTGCTTGCCTCTTGCTCCCTTGCTCTCCCTCTCTCTGCATCCCCTTCCCCCCTCTCTCCACATGTCCATGGCCAGCCTCTACTTCCCTACTCTCTCTGACTCTCTGCCTTTCTACAATAAGTGTCTTAAAACCATCTGCTGGAGCAATGGAGCAGGTCTTCCTCTAAGGAGCCCCTCACGCCAGAAGGCCCCCCAGTCCTTCCAGTCACAGCTGTCAGGCAAACCAAGCCAAGCCTACCACCTGAGCAAGCCTAGGACTCTCTTCCCCATGGGAACCTCGGAGTTCCCTCCTGCCCTTCTCCCTTTGGTCCTAGGCCATAGCCCACCTGCAGGCCCCTACTCTGTTCTCTGCTCTTCTGTGACATACAGCAGCATTTGGGATGTCCAAGAGCCTGAGAACCTATGGTCCTAGGCCTCAGTGTAGGTCCTGGGACCCTGAACCAATTCCAGTAGTTCCTCAGGGACCGCAGACTGTGCTTCCCCACACCCAAAGCAGGGTGCTATGGTCCCTGGCAGCTGTGTGGGGTCCACACAATCAGACTTCCTGCATCCAGCCTAGTTTAGCAGTCCAAACCCTGGGACAGACATGGGACCCCATTTTAACCCACAGAATATAATCTGGATTTTAAGATGAATACACCCTTTACTTCCCTATGTTAGTTTCTTTTTCTTTTTCTTTTTCTTTTTCTTTTCTTTTCTTTTCTTTTCTTTTCTTTTCTTTTCTTTTCTTTTCTCTTCTCTTCTCTTCTTTTATCTTTTTCCTTTTTTTTTTTTGGGGGGGGGGGTTCCAGGATATTTTATCTCAGCAAGAGAAATGAAACTAGAACACTGGATCACAAACATCAGAATGTTAACCATAACCCCTAAAACATTACTGGAAGACTGTGCATGTATGTCTCTTTTTACAGGGTAACTTAATAAGTAGTCACAAACATTCTTAGTGCTCATCAGCATACTCAGAAATTGCAGGTGTCAAGAAGTCAAATGACACAGTAATTTACACAGATTAATCATTCTTGTAATTTCTTGTAATTGTAAAATAAAATAATTTTTATTTTATTTCCTTTCGAAATCATTTTGTGCAATGATAAAAAGACAAGCAGGTAGACTTTTGATTCATTCTGAATGGCTTAATCCTAAGTGATTAAAGACGAGAACCCATATTGACTACAATATTAAGTATATTAAAGCATCTTAAAATTCCAATTTAAATACACAGTTGTATTCCTTTTTTTGAAAAAAAATGTAGAGGTAATCTTTACATATTAAAGTCCATGTTTAATATAACATCTGAATATGTTTCTATGAATGAGTAAGATGTCGTTGGATTACTCAGTAATCATATGTCTGAAGACCTGAAGTGTTCATACTGACTTTTCTACTTTTTTCTCAGCTATCAACAGTACAATTTTGACGGTTTACAGAACAGATTTCCTTTATGTGCTGGTAAAAGAAACACATTTATGGCATTATGCTTATAGAAAAATAAACAACATACTTAAAAATTTCATCTTATAAACACTACCTCAAAGTAAAAGGCTGGAAAACAATTTTCCAAGCAAATGGTCCAAAGAAACAAGCTGGAGTAGCCATTCTAATATCAAATAAAATTGACTTCCAACCCAAAGTTATCAAAAAAGACAAGGAGGGGCACTTCATACTCATCAAAGGTAAAATCTACCAAGATGAACTCTCAATCCCAAATATCTATGCTCCAAATGCAAGGACAGCCACATTCATTAAAGAAACTTAAGTAAAACTCAAAGCACACATTGCACCTCATACAATAATAGTGGGAGACTTCAACACCCCACTCTCAACAGTGGACAGATCCTGGAAACAGAAACTAAACAGAGACACATGGACACTAACAGAAGTTATGAAACAAATGGATTTAACAGATATCTGCAGAACATTTTATCCTAAAACAAAAGGATATACCTTCTTCTCAGCACCTCATGGAACCTCCTCCAAAATTGACCATATAATCGGTCATAAAACACCTTGACAGTTACAAAAACATTGAAATTATCCCAAGCATCCTATCAGATCANCACGGACTGAGGCTGATCTTCAATAACAGCATAAATAATAGAAAGCCAACATTCACACGGAAACTGAACGACACTCTACTCAACGATACCTTGGTCAAGGAAGAAATAAAGAAAGAAATTAAAGACTTTTTAGAGTTTAATGAAAATGAAGCCACAACATACCCAATCTTATGGGACACAATGAAAGCAGTCCTAAGAGGAAAACTCATAGTTCTGAGTGCTGTCAGAAAGAAACTAGAGAGAGAATAAACTAGAAGTCTGACAGCACATCTACAAGCTCTAGAATGAAAGGAAGCAAATTCACCCAGGAGGAGTAGATGGCAGGAAATAATCAAACTTAGGGCTGAAATCAACCAAATGGAAACAAAAAGAACTATTCAAAGAATCAACCAGTCCAGGAGCTGGTTCTTTGAGAAAATCAACAAAATAGATAAACCCTTATCCAGACTAACTAGAGGGCACTGGGACAGTATCCTAATTAACAAACTCAGAAATGAAAAAGGAGACATAACAACAGATCCTGAGGAAATCCAAAACATCATCAGATCCTACTATATAAAGGGCTATACTCAACAAAAGTGGAAAACCTGGATAAAATGGACAACTTCCTAGACAGAATGAATAAATTCTTTAAAGAAATCCAGGAAAAAAAATGTGAGAATATAAGTAAAACTATTCAAGACTTGAAATTGGAAATAAGATCAATAAAGTAAACCCAAAGCAAGGGGTCATGGAAATGAACATTTAGATACAAACAGGAACTACAGAGGCAAGGTTCATTTAAAAAAAAAAAATACAGAAATGGAAAAGAGAATCTCACGTATTGAAGGAGTGATATAAGAAATTGATTCAGTTAAAATAATGTTAAATCTACAAAGTCTCCTGACAGAAAACATCTGGGAAATCATGGACACTATGAAAAGAATAAATATAAGCATAATAAAGGTAAAGGAAGAAGGATCCTAGCTCAAATGCCCAGAAAATATTTCACACAAAATCATAGAAGAAAAATCTCCTAACCTAAAAAAAAATGCCTATAAATGTACAAAAAACATATGGAACACCAAATATTGGACCAGAAAATAAAGAACCCTTACTTCACAATAACCAAACACTAAATAAACAGAACAAGGAAATACTTAAAAGCAGAAAGGGAAAATGACCAGTAGCATATAGAGGAAGAACATTCAGAGTTACACTTGACATCTCAACAAAGACTCTAAAAGCCAGAAGGGTCTGGACCGATGTGCTCCAGCGTCTAAGAGACCAGAGATGCCAATCCAGATAAGTGAATGAGCAAGTGGTCTGATCATCACGGATAAAATAAAGATATTCCATGATGAAGTCAAAGTTAAACACTATATATCTACAAAGTGGACTGTAAAGAAAGTACAGTGCTAGAAAGAGAACTCCAACCTAAGCTGGTTAACTACACCTATGATAACATAGCAAATAATCTCAGAGCAGCAAAATCAAAAGAAGGCATTCTGCCCGCCCTTCCCCTTTCCCCCTTATCCCCCCCAACACAAACACATTCATACAAATGGCAGCACCACTACCACCAAACACAACAAAAATAATAGGAATCAATAATCATAGGTCATTAATATTTGTCAGTATCAGTGGTCTCAACGACCCAATAAAAAGACACAGAGTAACAGAATGAACGTTAAAGCAGGAATCCTCCTCCTATTGTGTTCAAGAATTACTCCTCAAAGTGAAGGATAGATTTTACCTCAGGGTGAAGGGGCAAGGAAATGAATCTAAGAAGCAAGCTGGGGTAGACATTTTACTATATAATGAAATTGTCTTCAAACCAAAACTAATCAAAAGAGATGGGGAACAATACAGCATACTCATCTAAGGAAAAATTCCACCAGGTTGACATTTCATTACCTTCTATGCCTCAAACACAAGGGCACCCGAGTTTGTAAAAGATAACACTTATTTATTTTAGCTTATATCACATATTGGCCTTCACACCCAGGTAGTAGCACACTTCAATATTCCATCTGTCATCCAGACCAGAACTAAACAGGAAAATGCTGAAGCTCACAGATGATATAACCAAATGTACTTAACAAATATTTACAAAATATTTTATCCAATTGCAAAAGAATATATCTTCCTCTTTGCTACGTATCTCAATACCAACAATGACAGAAATAGTAGAAAGCTTATGAACTCATGGAAACTGGAGAATTCATTACTGAATGAAAAAAAAAAGATTCAATACAGCAATAAAGAAATCAAGAAAAGAGTTTCTGGAATTCCATAAAAAATGTATACACAGCATAGCCAAATTTATGGGACACAATAAAAATGGTGGTAAGAGGAAAGTTCAGATACTAAGAGACTACAGAAAAAGAAAAAAGAAAAGAAAATAGGAAAGAAAGATCTAGCAAATTAACAGCACACCTGGAAGCTCTACCACCAAAGAAGTAATCATATTCTTTTTTTTTTTTATTTTT
>NC_034593.1:39099391-39116601 GCF_900095145.1 Mus pahari
CCCCTCCTCGGGTGAGGAAAGGCGCTGGATGCCAGGCGGACACCCCTCCTCGGTCGGGGAGGAAAGGTGTTGGGTGCTGGGTCAGCCTGCGGACAGCCGCCAGGCGAACACCCCTCCTGGGCACAGAAGTAATCATATTCAAGAAGAAGACAAGGCAAGAAATCAATTCAGGGCTGAAATTGATAGAATAGATACAAAAAGAGCAGCACAAAGAATCAATAGAATGAAGACTTGGTCCTTTGAAGAAATCAACAAAATAGATAAACCCTTATTCAACTACCTGAAGGCAGAGATAGAATATCTAAATTAATAAAATCAGAAAGGAAAAGGAGGCATAACATAGACATGGAGAAAATCATGAGAATCACTTTATTCTATTTTATTCTATTTTATTTTGTCATATGGTTATTATCTCTTAGAAGCCCGAGGTGTTCTTTTGATAGAAGGAGAATAGATGGGAAGGAGAGCAGAGGTAGGGAGGAATTGGAAGAGGTACAAGGTGGAGAAAGTATAATCAGCCTATAGTGTAAGAGAAAAGGACCCATTTTCAATAAAAAGAAGAGAAAATAAAAGGACACAAGTTTAAATGTCTTTTTATCACCATATTGAAACAAAACATCTTTCATTCATTTGAAAAGCTTTAGTATTTTAAATAAAATATAATGAATAAACCATAAGTTTTACCTTTATTTAATACTTCAGTATACTTTTAATTCTACTGCTTCTCAAAGAAAGAAAGAGGTTTCTTGTGTTTCTAGTTGCATATGTAGCAGAGGATGGCCTAGTAGGCCATCAGTGGGAGGAGAGACCTTTGGTATTGCTAAGATTATATGCCCAAGTACAGAGGAATGCCAGGGCCAGGAAGCAGGTGTGGGTGGGTTGGGGAGCAGGGCGCGTGGAGTGTATAGAGGACTTTCAGGATAGCATTTGAAATGTAAATAAAGAAAATATCTAAAAAAATAAAAAGCTAAAAAAAGGACAAAATTAATTTCAGAAAATTTATAACATGCTGCTATTGCACATAGAGCTTACTTTGAGTGTGTGTGTATTTGTGTTTATATACTCATATATGATATAATCTCACATATAGACTACACTTACATACTTATATATTTGTTATTGAATAAGATTTCTACTCAATCATTTAGGTAAAGAATCAAGATTAAAAATGCATGAAGAATACCTATTTTCCTTCAGAAATAATGTGAAAATAGCTCTTTGTTTAAAAACAAGTTATTATTAATCAATTTACAGACAAACAAGACCAATAAGAACTCAAGGACACTGATAAATTGTAGTCACTATTGACTCTTAATTGAAAGTAGATTGAAACAAACAAACAAACAAAATCTTTATGGAGAGAAGCAAATATCTTTATGTGTACCCTGGAGAAAAGGTCCTCTTGGGATTTTTGTTGTTGTTGTTGTTGTTGTTGTTTTTCTTGTTTTACTTTTTCCAAGAAAGCATATACACATGTTGAATATGATTTCTTGATTAAAATTATTTAAAGTCTATAATAATATAATTGTACAATTATGTTTTAAAATATGCATATACATATATGGTTATTATGCATCTTCTCAATTCAAAACAACAATATATATGAATCTAACAGAAAATAAATGTTTAAAAATAAACATTTCTGGAGGAAACTGTTTTAAAGAAATTTAATAGTCTTGTTGACATTTTCTTTTTACTTAAAGTTTATCTTCTCTCTTGTCAAGAAGTTTGAGCATTGTTTGTTAAACTTGTTTCATTCTGCTTTCCTACGTATCCATGAAGAAGAGTGTCTTCCACAATGCCACACATGCATATGTTTCCCTTACCTTCTTTTTCTATTGCTGTGATAAAATGCCCCAAGTAAAGCTGCTTATTGGAGAATGAGTTTATTCTTGACCACAGTTTCAGGGTGTAGCCCATCTGTCTGCCAATTCAAGATGACAGGAAGGTAAGTCGTGAAAAAGGATAGATAATCAAGAAGCAGAGCAAGGAATGAATGCATTCTGCTCAGCTCTTGCTGTCCACTGATATAGTCTAGGACTCCAGAGAGAAAATGGTATGCCACACAGTGACATACATTTCCACATTAATTAAATAATCAAGATAATCTCTTCTCAGGTAATGCTTGACCATTTTCACTTTTTCAAGTCTAAAACAAAGGCCTGCTTCATCCAAAGATCAGGGAATTCATTTGCATTACATAAATATGGAAAGTTTTTGTCATGTCTTACTCAAGACTCTATCACTAGCATGAAAAAAATACCAGAACACATACCTTCAGAGATTTGAAGTTGTATGTTGTCAACTGATTGAGTGTATTTAAGAATGCAGAGGGCAAGCTCACTTCCTTAGTTCCATGGCTAATCTATGCATCCATGTTTTTAATTACATTTCTTCTGACTAGCCCTTTGGCACCTTGCTTCCTCAATTCAGCCTTTGTCTCTTTCATCCTTTCCAAGGCTCATGTTTCCTTGGAGTATAATTGTATTCAATATATCCCAAGTAAAAAAAAAACTTATCCCTACGAATTATCAAGGTTCACTTTCTTTGGATTCCTCCCACTTGACATAATGTGTCTCAACTCAAACCCTTGGGTGTCTTTTCATTTATAACTTATATCTCAACCCAAATCTCAAGGTATCTTAAAATTAAAAACTCTCCCTTGGGTTCTTACTGATCATCTCCTGCTTAGTTGGGAGTCTTCGGTACCACATAAATGTTTTTATAGTCACATAGACTTGGCAAACTCATAAATCAAGTTCTTAGAGCCAGTGTTAGGGGCTCCGAATCTTCACTTCCACCTCAAATGAGATAGCATCTCGACTGCAAAGCAAGCATGACTTTCCTGAGCTGGAATAACACACTGCATGAAAGTAACATACTGTCTTTAAATTAGCTACACAAAGCCCCTTCTTGGGCAGAGCATGGTGTACTATCCTTCCTTTTTCATTTCCTTTCGGCATAAAGCAACAAATGATATTTTGAAACATCTTCACTTTGAGAAACTAGTTGAGTGCCACTGTCTTGATGGATTAAATCCCAACTCTTCCTGTTCAACTTTACCTCTGAGTTCATCTGCTTCCCTTTTATGTCAAAAATGATTAGACTTGGAACCCTGAAGTGTTTTTCCTCATCCCAACCCATGAATCTCATATTATTTAGTGTGGAATATCTTCTGGCAGCTCTTTATCTGGAGAAGTGGTATTTTCCTTCACTTCTCTGTGGCTCATGTGCTGGTTCTTTATGCTTCTATAGATAAATCCACAAATAGTTTTGATATTTATGGTGTTTGTTATCTGGAGCCGTCTTGAAACCTAATCCATCTTGGATAGTGATGAGGAAGACAAAATGATTGCATTTGTTTGAGATGTGCTCAAAGTATGGGAGAAAAAGCTGGGTAGAGTATTTAGCATTTAATTATAGGGAATATATTTAGCAGAGATCACAAGATACAAATGAAACTGAAGTATCTCTGTGATACTTGAGAAGTAGTAAATTGAAAGCTTTAACCAAAGGTGTTTGATAGAGTCTTGACTTCACATTGTTCAATTATGTTTGGCTATATAGAGGCAGTATTATTTTAATTTAATTTTATCTATTTTACTTATTCATGTTACATCCCACTCACTGCATGCAACCTGGTCACCTCATCCCTCAATCCTTGACCTCCCCCTCCCCTATCTTCTGACTGGGTGCCCCCCCTCCCTGGGCATTGCTTCCATTATGGCGCTTCAATTCTCTGCAAGGCTAAGTGCTTCCTTTCCCACTTAAGCCGGACAAGGCAGCCCTGCTAGAAGAACATATCCCACAGACAGACAACAGCTTTTGGGAAAGCTCTGCTCCCGTTGTTCAGCAACCACATGAAGGCTCAGCTGCACTTCTGCCACATAAGAGCAGTGAGGCCTAGGTCTAGCCTGTGTGTGTTTTTGGTTGATGGTTCAGACTCTTAGAGCCCCAACGATCCAGCTTAGTTGACTCTGTTGGTCTTCCTGTGGAGTTCCTGCCCTCTTCACGCTGCAATCCTTCCTCCTATTCTTCCATAAGAGTCCCCAAGCTCCATGTACTGTTTGGCTGTGGGTGTCTGTATAGGTCTGAGTCATCTGCTGGGTGGAGCCTCTCAGAAGATGACATGCTACTGTCGGCAAGCATAACAGAGTATCATTAATAGTGTTAGAGATTGAGGAGAAAGCAACATCTTGATGAATTACGATTACTATAACAATAACTTAGATGAGTAAAAACTCCATAAGAAGATTTTATTTTGCTGTTAGATATATGAGTCCTATTAAATGTATAAGTTGTGCTCCACATGAAACCGAGACTTCACGAAACATTCAAAGAGACTGAATTTTAAGAATTCTTTTTACT
Source organism: Mus pahari (assembly GCF_900095145.1). Taxonomy (NCBI): domain Eukaryota; kingdom Metazoa; phylum Chordata; class Mammalia; order Rodentia; family Muridae; genus Mus; species Mus pahari. The sequence continues at coordinate 39,103,760 of NC_034593.1, forward strand.
GTTCATATGAATCAGGAGGAAAAGACTTTTTTACTCCCAGATCTGAGCCTGACAGCAATGTTTTCAATATCAGAAACTATAGAGATTCATTTTCTTTTCTTTTTCTTTTTTCTTTTTGTCATCCCAGGAGTTTTGCACCTCTGCCAGTGTTCAGCTGCTTTAAATTAATATAAGCTGAAGGATTTGTGAATGAAGCTGCTCAATTCAGGTTGATGCTCTACATTAATCCTAGAAGTAGGGCAATTTTTTTTCTCCTGGCATGCTGAAAAGCACAGACAAATTGACTTTGGAGCAGAACGGATATATAGACATGTTTCCAAGTCTTTGTAATTGTGTGTTCATAGTGTGGCTTAATTATCTTTAATGAAATGATGTGAGCTCTTCCAATAACTGACAAACCTTTGGAGAAAATTTATAGGCCCACAATAGATATTTCTGAAGTTTATTAGGTTTTTAATCTTTTTTATATTTTAATGTTTAGAAGGAACAAAACACCAAATCTTTGTCTTTTTTCCCCCCTTGTGGGATCTATATCAATGTTTAAAAAAAAAAAATCACCCTTTGGCAGTTCTCCATGCTTTGACAGAGTGTACCTTTGTAAACACAATTGTTTAAGCTAGTCACAGAGATAATTCTAGCTCCAAGTAACACATTCTGGTAATAATTTCATTTGTATGCATTATTATTATTGTTACAAGTTATATTTTATGAATTTTTTGGTTTAATGTGAAGGAGAAAATTTTAATTGGTCCAGCATTTGTTGTGTTCAAAAGGTGAAAGATTCTCATTTGCTCATCTTATGGACATGATGTTTGGGAAATTATGAAGTCACACCTTGGGGAAGCCTTAGTGAAAACATGATTTTGGGGCTGGGGCTGCAGTTTGGCAGTAGAACAAATGCCTGGCATGTTCAAACTCATGCTCAAACTGCCAGAAACCTAGAGGATTGAACCAGTGAAAAGAATAAATAAGTTTAAAGCTTAAACAATGGCACTAGAAAAAAAAACTCCTGATCATTGAGATTTTTTTTTTGTTTGTATTCTATAAGCTATACTCATTGTTCACCTTTGAATCTTGCCTATCAGTCACTCTTGGATATTTTTATGTATATTATGCATATTTTTACGTACAATAATGTGTATCTGTTGTATCTTATCTCAAAATTGTTCTGTGAACCAACTTTAAAAAGGACAATGAGGCAGTACCTGTGAGAAATTCTGCTTGTGTGTCAACCACGTATTCCCACAGGAGCCTGTCCATTAGAATGGACATGTTCAGTTCTGAATAACAAACTTTTGATCTAAAGGCCTCACATCCTACCAGTTCTGGGAGGCTTGCCCTTGACTGTGAAGAACTAAGACTTGGCTATCTTCAACTTTTATGAAAATTTCACATCTCTTTCCTGTTAGACGCCTAGGCGCAAACCTAGGAAAGACACTCTTGAAAACTTCCAAAGGCAACTCACATTCCTTCCTAAGGTCACCAACTCTACCCTGTGCTCTGTGCTCTTCTTGAAGTCATGAATGGGGTTTGAGAGTCTTGAAATCTTACATGAGGTAGAACTTCAGATACAAGATGAAAGTAACAATGTTAGGTGAGCAGCAATGAGGAAGATCTGCAATGAGTGGTGTCTGGCATTTTAATATTCCCAGAAATGCTTGCTTGTGGATTTCTCAGTAATTACCTATATTGAAGCTGGAATAGTTTCCAGATTTTTTTATTAAGTAATTTGCACTGAGTTTAATTCTTACAAGAAAACTCTTGGTCATGGAGGGAGAGAGAGAGAGAGAGAGAGAGAGAGAGAGAGAGAGAGAGAGAGAGAGAGAGATCACCTGACTTTGGGTTTTTAAGCTCATAGAATCCATTACGGAGAATAAAGACACCCCCCCCCCCAGAGTCCTGAAGATGAGAAATTTAGTTGAGAGCATTCCACATCCACACTACAAGAACCACAGACACCAGTTCAGTGATGAAAGGTACAAGATTACTTTGTGCTGCCTTACATCTTCAATGTTCATCTCTCAAGTCTTAAGTGTTAAAGGTGTTGATCACAGTGGGTAGGATGAATGGCAGGTGGAAAGATGAATGGTCCTGATGTGGGGTTGAGCTGAAATGATTGGGGATGTAATTCAGTGGTGGAACCCTTGCCTGTTGTTGGGAAGTCTGGGGACTAACCTCCAGCACCATCAAAAAGGTTGTTTTTAATTGTTTTCTTTTTCTTTATTTTTCTCTCACACATTACATCAGGACTGCAGTTTTCCTTCCGTCTTCCCCTCCCAGTCCCTTCCCTGGAGCCTAGAAGGCTGAAGTAGGTCCCTGGGAACGTACTCTTCAGAATCATATCTTGCTCTGTCCTTTCCTGCTGTCTCTGCTGCCTATTGTACGGTGAGTAAGGGTCTTAGAGTTTTAACCATGACTAAGGCAACTCTTATAAGAACAGGATTTAATTGGGGTTGTTTTACAGGTTCAGAGGTTCAGTCCTTTATCATTAAGGCAGGAATATGGCAGCATCCCACTAGTCATGTGCAGGAGAAGCTAAGAGTTCTACATCTTATTCTAGGAGAAGACTGGCTTCCAGGCAGCCAGGACAAGGGTCTTAAAGCCCATGCACACAGTGACACACCTACTATAAGATGGCCATACCTCCTAACGTGTCACTCTCTGGGCCAGGCATATACAAACCATCACAAGTAGTTTTGCCCTACCATAAAACCAGGAGCACCACAGTCAAGCAGTTCTAGACTGACAGTCCTGAGACCCTTAACCAAAATGAATCTAAATTCTGTTTCCCAGGTATTTTACCACAGTTGGGAATGTTTCCTGCCACCATTATAGAGTAGAAACTTCTAGGTATGGAAAACCAGCACCACAATGACTACAGAAAAATATTGTTATGTGAGACACAAAGAGATGTTTAAATTGTGTCTTCTGTATACGGAGAATAGCACAGTCTTTGTAATTCCAGTTTATGTATATACATATGGCCTCTATATGTATACAGATACATATAGAACCTCCCTTCTCCACAGTGAAGTTTATGTGCCTATCAGATGTGTGCTAAATTCTATGAAGTGAATTTTCATAACCTTATAATTTGTTTTAGGTTTGCTGTGAGGTCTACTGTAGACAAATTGTGTTTCAGTCTTAAAATTGAGTTAAAATGAACTAGTTAACTCTTTTGTGACACTAATATGGGTAAAAAGCCTCCTATTTTCTTCTTCCAACAAAATAAATTAAGCATAATTAGTAATTTATTCACACAATTAAAGTTTGAAAGAAATTAAAATCAGTGATTCATTTAATGATTAAGTACACGTGAGCTCAAAAGATGGTCAGCTAGCAAAAGCTACATATTCAAAGAATCTCCACCTGAGTATGATCTTTAGGACCAACAGACTTCTACATTGGAACAACACTGCCAAACTTTGATCCTGACCTTCACAAGTGCATGAGACAAGTTTATGAAACCCATAATAATGATGTTATATTAATATATTATTATATTTTTAGTGTTTCTACTTAGAAGACACACCCAGAGATACACAGATATCATAAAAACGCACAATTCTTAAATTCTTATAGAAAAGAAAAACAATCATTTTCCAGGAAATGCATTGTAGCTATAGAGTAAATCATGTTACCTATATATAGTTTAATGGCTAGTGACTGAATATATACTGGTGCCCATTAGTGTATGTTCAATGCCAGAAATCATATGTTGAGATGATAAAACATAGCACAGCAGAGGATCCAGTCTAAAATTCTATTTATGTTCAAGTTCAAAGCAGACAAAATAACACAGGGCACTAGAAGTGAAGATATCATCATTCTTCAATGAATAGTATGTGAAGGTAGATGAGAGACTTTGCTGCTGACAATTCAATTTATTCGTTTACTAATTATAAAAGAGAACTTATATGCAATGTCTACTATTATAATACACGCAATTTTATGTATGGATTTTAAATTTCAGGGAAAAGTTAATGAAACTGTAAAGGACAGAATTCTTTCCAAGGAATATTTTAAAAGGTTAGCCTTTCTATATAGCCATTTCTCCTGAATTGAAGCAGATTTGCATAATATTTTCAAGAAAACAAAACATATAAGACTCAGAAAGCTCATGAAATTTAAAATATCCAAACACATTCACCTTCAAAGGTATATAAGCAGCAATAGTTGCTAAAGGATGAGTTTAATTTGCTCAGTTTTAAAAAAGTTGTTCTGTGTGTATTAGCTAATTTTTTTTGTTCTTTTATTTTTATTTTATTGATTCATTTATTTATTACATAAAATATATCAACATATACTATATAGTAAGAATATTTTATTCCATTTATATATGCTCCTAAATAACTAGAGGCTTAAATTATTTCACTTGTATAGATTGTGAATAATTTGCTATATTGTGTAGAACCTTGTAGAATTTAAGGTTAACTCATAATTGGGTTACCAACTTTCTTTTCTTTTCTTTTTTTTTTTTTTTTTTTTTGCAGGTAAGAGTGCTGCAGCAAGCTCACCTGAGCACTGCTGCATTAGCTAAGTTTTTTAAGTGATTCTAATAAACTTATTGACTCACTAAGGCAAACTTTGTTGGGATTATTTCTTCAGTACTGTTGTCAGAGTTCTGTGATGAACAGATTATTTGCTCGTGCCTACCTAGCAAAATTCATGATATTCGTAGAATTGATGGTTTCTTGTCATTGTTTTGTTTAAATTACATACAATCTTTTGACAAGAAGAAGCCAAGAAAATTTTTAAAAATCCGTAACAGAATCAAATATCACTTAGAAGGTCCAAATAGCTCAGGTTTGTGTATGTGCAATGGATGCTATGTTGACTGGCACCTGACTGAATCTGGAATCATTTGGAAGATATATATGTGCCTGTGTGTATGGCAGGAGGAAACCCACCATCTATGTGCAGGACATCCCAACAGGCAGCTCACATATATTGGGTATGAAGACAATATATGCAGCACTGCTACTGTAGTCCCCTGCTGTTACCGCTCTTCAGGGTCTGGGTTTCAAAGTCCAGAAAAATGTGGATTCAATGCTACAAAGTTTATAGGACTCTTCTAGGTTTTCAGCATTGGGTTTGGAGTGTAGACTCTTCCACTTCATGGGGTAAACAGTTGCCACAGTTGTTGCCATCCCAACTTTAGGCAGACACGGTTGGAATATTGGCAACTGTCACATAGGACAATCTCATAACCCCCTTCTAATATATACATATGCATACACATATACACACATAATGCACACCTATGTAAATAATGTTCTATTAGTGCAGTCCTTCAAATATTCACAATATACTTTGCATAATGTTCCCATACAAAACTGCTTTACTCAATGTTGGAATTGCAAATATTGGGAGACAACTAATAAATTTCAAACTATTCTGTAAGCAAAAATAAATTCAGCATCTAAGGCATGCTGAATCTGAATTTTTTTCTTGACAATCTTCTCCCTTCTTTTCATTGTGGTGTGTAAATCCAGCCTTCGTACATACAACTTGGGCACATTTTTCTGCACTCATTTCAATGGCAGTGCCGGTATGCTTTGCCCAAAATGTCTGAGCTCAGTCTGAAACTACTGAATGCTATGAATTGCAGGGCTTTTACTGCATGTACAAACTTTTCTGATGTAGCAGGAAGATGAGGGTTTAATTAAAACAATAAAGACGAAATATTTTCCTACCATCATTTATCAGCATGCAAGTACCAAATTAGTATGCATTTGAATTGCATGATAATATGATTCATGAGTTTTAGAAATTGGAGCTTGAATTGCTGACTTAAATTTCATATAATTCATTCAATATGTGTTTGCTTGAAATTAGTATAACTTTTCTACAGTTTCTGAAATGGCATTAACTGTAATGTCATTTTGTTCCAGGCATGTGTGTTCTTAGCTTCGACAGTTATGAAATCTAGATATTGATCAATTCTGTTAAACACTAAGGATGTTCTACCTCCTGCAGATCAAATTTTAGCCACAATATAATTCTTTATGTAAATAAAGCAAGTATATTCATCTCATGAGTATCCAAATTTGTTCTCATCAAATGTAATTTTATTGAAAATATATTCTTTTTTCATACAATACATCACAAAAGCAGTTTTCCCCTACTCTATTCCCCCCAGGTCTTCCTATGTTTTCTCTATCCCCCATGTCCACTACCACTCCATTTTCTCTTCTGAAAATAGCAGACCTCCAAGAGACAGCAACCAAACATCACAAAACAAGATACAGTAAGACAAGGGCAAAAATCTCTCATATCAAAGCAAGATTAGGTATCCCAATATGAAAACTTATCATTGGCAAACATTTATTTTGTGTATGCTTTTATATATATATATATATATATATATATATATATATATATATATATATATATACATATACATATGTATAACTAATGTCATGTAAAAAGAGTTCTTAAGTAAAGGTGTTTAATGAGTGTAACATTTTAAGAATTGCGAGTGGCCAGTGAATAACTGGTCCAGTTTGAAAGCTATGCCAGAAGTGGAGCCAGACCCCTGACACTACCTGGATGGCTAGGACCCTAGATAGCCTAGAGACATACAATAGAACCAAAGAGGACTGGCAAAAACATCAATGAAATGATTCCTAATGATATTCTGTTATAGTCATAGATTGGTCCCTAGTCTTCAGAGACGTTTCACCCAGAAACTAATGGAAACGTACGCATAGGCTCACAGCTAAACATTCCAAAGCAGGGTAGAAAAAGTTGTAGGAGCAGGAAGGGGTCAAGATTGCCACATGAAAGGCCACAGAATCAGCTAATCTGAACTCATAGAGGCTCACTGATACTGAACTGTTAACCAGAGAGCCTGTATGGGACTGACCTAGGCTCTATACACATATATTACAGTTGTGTAGCATGGTCTTCTTGTGGAACCCCTAGAAGAAGGGCTATCTTTGACTCTGTTGCCTTCTTTTGGGAACCTTTCTTTCTACTGGGTTGCCTTGTCTGACCTTAATAGGAGAGAAGCCTCTTAGTCTTACTGCAACTTGATATTCCATGGCTGGTTGATATCCACTGGAGGAAATACAATGTATTAGGAGGTGATAGAGAAAGGAGTTGGGGGAAGAGACTAAGACAAGGAGGGAGGAAAAACTGAGGTCGTAAAAATCAATAAACAAAAACATAGCAAAACAAAAGTTTCCAAACAGAATGGGATGCCATAGATTAAAATAAAAACAACAGCAGTAAACAAGACAAAACAAAAAAAGTGGTAGTCAGGAAAGCCCTCCATTAGCCACTGTATTGTATCGAGTAAAAACCACACCTCTTCAGAAAGGACATGCTTCTCAGAGAAGGATGAGAGCATCTCTCCTCAACTCAATTGTATCTAATAGCAGTTTGTCAATTTTAAAGGAACTGCACACTGGAATTTGAGAGTGAAAACATGCTTTATGGAAGAGTAACAAGCCCTGGGAGTTATTGTTATTTTGTATTTTCTTTGCACTAGGAAAGCTTATTTAGTTGTGTTCTTAAGTTTTGCATGTATGTATATATGCTTGAAATCATTCAAGTATCAGGAGCCATACATATCCAGCTTTTCTAGTTATATATAGACTCTTCCTCATTTTTTTCAGACTATCCACATGCTCACTCTTGGTTGGTACTATGTATCTTCCTTTTATGACCTTGTTTTGGATAAAAGAACAAATTATATATACAAATGAATATTAATAGGAAACATTCATATGCATTATAACTGTCATAATTCTCTAACAATATGGCTGTTACTAAACCTTAAGTGGATATTTGAATTTTATGCCTAACAGTTTATTATCATAATTTAAATTATTCTATTGCCAAATATATAACATCTATTGCTGTTAATCCATGTCTGAAGAACAATTCTTTTCTGATTTTCTTGAATCTGTAGTTATAACCTCTGTAATATACCTGTTCTGAATAGTTTTAGGTCAACCTGACAAAAGCTATAATCATTTCAGTGATCATCTGAGAGGAGGGACCCACAAAGCTAGCAGGGCCAGAGGAAAAGGGAGAAAAGAAATGGGGAGAGAAAAAAAATGCTTTTATGAAGTTAGGTTGCAGACAATCCTATAAAGCATTTTAGTAATCAGTGATTGATATGTGAGGTCTCATCTCATTGTGGGTTAATGGCCATGGGATCTATAAGAAGGCAGGGTGAACAAGCTATTAGGAGCAAGTCAGTAAGGAGCTTGCTCCATGTTCTCTGCATCAGTTTCTGCTTCCAGGTTTTTCGCCCTGTTCCAGTTCCGGTCCTGACTTCTTTTGATGAGGAACATATGGAACTGTTAGCTAAATAAGCTCCTTCTTTCCCTACTTGCTTTTGGGCATGGTGCTTCACTGTAGCCATAGAAACCCTAGCTGAGACAGGCTGGTAAAAGAAGTGGGGTATGGAGATCACAGAACTGACCATGTTGTTTTGGGGGAGAATTGTAGAGGGGCCTTGGAACTTTGTGCAAAATAAGAAGAGTGTTCAATGTTTGATGAGCTGTTCAGTAGGAGTTTGGAAGGTAAGAATGTTGGGGGCAATGTAGAAGATGGGGGCTTCTTGTAAAGTTTCAGGAGGACATTTAAAGACTCTATTTGGAACATTTGTTATTTTTAATTAAGCTTCTGTCGTTCTGGTTAGCTCAGGCTGATGAATCAGCTGTAAGAAACAAGATATCAAAACTGCTAAAATGAAACCTTTGTTTTATGGGAATATTCTATGCTGATTGTCTGGAGCAGAGAAACCAAAAGGGATTGAGAAGAGACCAGCATTATTGAAGTAAAATCTTTTGGAAAGTAGTTTCTGAGAGTACACAGGTGCTGTGGTACAGAGTCAACCAATGTACCTTGGACTGGCAGCCAAACTTGGTATTGTAAGAGTCACTTAGTGGTACTGGTTTTGAAGGCATGATGGGGTCATGGAAAACAACCAAGGCTTGGCACTGTGAGAGGAAAAGAGAAGATATTCGGGAAGGGGCAGACTTGGTGTCATTAAGGGCCCAAGACTTAAGCATCATGCAGAGAAGATGAGGCTTGGAACCATGAAGAGAGCCTATGAAGGGTTATTGGTGAAAGTATACAGTCCAGTAGAATTAGAAGACACTAGTATTTTTGGAGATGCCTGTAACATGGGATGACAACCAAGAACAGCAACAGCAGTGAAGTGGAGCCAGCTGGAGCCTCGAAGACAAGCTGTGTGTTACAGAGGAAAGAGCCAGAGAAGTGACTCAAAGTCCTTGGAGGAGCCCAGAAGATTGGGAGTAAATTCCAGACATTGAACATTTAGTTATTTATACTGTTGTAATTTAATTTTGCTTTGGTTAAATAACTGTACCTTGGTTTTAACCTCTTGAAATCAGAAAGCATTTATTTTTGATTTTTCTGAAGCCCACAACTGAGAGATATTGAGTTTTAAAGACTTTTGATTTTTAAAAAGAGAATAGCTATTTTAAAGAGACTAAACTTCCACTTGGCCTAGTAGGCCATCAATGGTAGGAGAGGCCCTTGGTCTTGCAAAGAATATATGCCCCAGTACAGGGGAATGCCAGGGCCAGGAAGCAAGAATGGGTGGGTTGGGGAGCAAGCAAGGGGGGCGGGGAGTGTATAGGGGACTTTCGGGATAGCATTTGAAATGTAAATGAAGAAAATATCTAATAAAAAAAGAGACTGAACTTTCACTGTGAGTTTGTAAAGACTGGGATTTTAAAAGTTATTTATATTTTTAATGTGAAATGATGAGAATGAATGAGAAATGAAAGGTTGTGGCTGGGCCTGACACATTGGTCTTTCAAGTTGACAATGGTCAATTGTGCTTGATAGTTGTATGTTAACTTCACACAAGTTGTAATCAGCTAGAGGAGGGAATCTCAATTAAGAAAATAAGGTCAGGTTTTAGGCAGGACGGTAAAGCAAAATCTTAAATTAATGATTGATGGGGAATGGGCCAGCTCATGGTGGGTGGGGCCATCCCTCAACTGTTGGTTCTGGGTTCTAAAAGAAAGCAGACTGAGGAAGCCATCAGGAGCAAGCTAATGAGTAGTACACCTGCATGACTTCTGCATGAACTTCTGTGCCCTGACGCTTGCTGTTCCTTTCAGAGATGAACAGTGATGTGAAAGTGTAAACCAAATAAACCCCCCACTCCACAAGTTGCTTTGTTTTTTGTTCATGGCCTTTCACTGCAGAAACAAACAAACAAAAATCTAAGACAGCCTCCTTTCCTATTCATCTATTCAATTTCAAAGTTTTTTTCTGAAACTTTCCTCTTTCTTTTTTTAATTAGATACTTTATTTACATTTCAAATGTTACCCCCTTTCCTGGGGTAAAAACCCTCCTATCCTATCTCCCCTCCCCCTACTCACCAACCCACCCACTCCAAAATTCCCTACACCAAGGCCGCTTCTCCAGTGGATGTACAACAAGCCCATCCTACGCTACATATACAGCTGGAGCCATGTGTCCCTCCATGTGTACTCCTCAATCTTTGATCTAGAAAAGGACCCCATCTGCCCTAATGTTCTCAGCTATATATTTTTCTTTACATATTATATTTAGTATATGATTGATTATTATTGTATATATGTGTGATTGTATGTATTTATATATTCCAAGTATGTCATATACCCCTGAGCTGCTGTTATAAGCATTTGTGAAGTATCTGTCATGGGTACAGGGAACCACACTCACACCTGCTGGAAGAAAAGTAGGTGGTCATAACTGCTGAGTCATTTCTCTAGTCTGCCTACCTAAATTGTTCCTAAATTCCAATCTCTGAGTAGCTAGGACTCAAAGATAATAATTACATATGATGCATCAAAGCTTAATAGGCATCTTATAAACAATGCAGACAAGGCAAATTTAATTGCCATGTTAAAAGTGTATCAGCTTCTCCTATACTTTCATGAAAGTGTTAATCCTGTTCTAAGTTAGTGAGATATATTTGTAATTTTCATTTCCTGTCTCTTTAAAGTGATTGAAGTTACCTTCACTTCATTCAACTTTCAATGTAATATTTTTCCAGCCACTGTTAAAAACAGAAAAAAAAGTAAAGTCTACTTACATCTGTTGTTTACTTTTTGGGGAAAAGCAAAAGCTGTCCCAGAAGAGTGCCTGGCAAAATTTGTACTTATTTTTTTTTTTTTTATCTTCACAAAAGGGAAACATATTTGTTCGAATGGCAAAGGGATTTGAAAATCACATCCCATTATTAATATATTTGGTTTGTAGTAAAAATAATTTCTCCCAAATAACACTAAGAAGATGAGCCAGGTGAATATAGACATATTGCCTGGCAACGTGTAGTGAATGTCAATGTGTAGTGGTGAGAAGGTAAATCGTATCATGCATTTAAAGACACGCAACTTTAAGTACAAACATATAAGGTGGAACAGACAATCTAGAGACTAAAATATGGGTAGGCTTCTGTAGTATGTTAGGTGTATGAGCTGTGGTTGATGGTGGCTCAGAGTCTTAAAGCCTGAATTACCACATGTAGCTTCTACATAGAATCCTTAATCCTTCAAACAGAGGGAGCACATAGTACAAATATCATCAAGCATCTTGCAAAGGCCCAAGCTATTAATAAATTTATTTCTTTAACAAATAATGCATATCAGTTTAAATGACTAACTCAAAATGCCTTTTGAAAATACTTTAAAATGTAAGCATAAGAAAATATGTTAATAGATCAATAAGTTTACTTTAGGGTAGAATTCTAACTAAAATTGTTAACTTCTTAATATTATTTGAAACCATAAGTGTTAACTTCCTATGGTGGGTTGGGAAGTTGTTGAGTATATCAGGGATTAAACTCCGCCTCTGGCCCATGTTAAGAGAATATTTGTCATTGAACTAAACTCTTACTTTTAATTTTGAGAAAAGATTTCATAAAATTGTCCAGAGTGGCCCCAAATTCAAGTAATCTGTCTTCATCTTCTTAAAAATTATGATTATAAGATGCAAAACTATTTCCATCTGTTCTGTTTATGTGTCAATTTCTTCCATTCATCTTTGCTTTCACATATTTCTATTTTGTGAAATAAATCACATGAAAAAATGTTGCTATATTGGTCTTAATTGTCAAGTAATTGAATAAGTGTTTCACTTAATTTTCAAATGTTTAGTTCTAATCATAATAGATGTTTTGCAGCTGTGATAATTCAGAAATGATAGTTTTCAATTAATTTGGTTTTTCAAAGCTATGAGTTTTCATTTTAAAAAAATTGGCATTGAAATTTGGGTAAATTGACTGTTTTAACCAAAGTGTTAATGAATCATTAGTTTTAATTTTTTATGTCATGCAATTTTCATCATATTGAATGATGAAAAGATTAACCTCATTATTTTTAAAAGAAAATGCTCACATTCAAGAGCACTGAACCACATAACAGGTATTAGAGCTCACTTTCCCCCAATTTTTATTTAGAGATTCTTTCACATATAAAGTTCAAAGAAAATATTAGACAGAATTTGCCTAATAGTCATAATGGAAGGCTACTTTAAAAATGTTTATAATATACCACAGCTGATTAAATGAAAATATTACCATATGTTAGAAGACTCAACTTTTTAAAACTTATCAGTGTTACAATTTGTGAATCGTTAATTTTTCTATCTGCTGTTTTAATTCATTGAGACAAAACTATCTAAAAGATTCATATTAAAATTTATATACATATACTCACACACAAAGGTAACTGCATATATATATATATATATATATATATATATATATATGTAATATATGCATATATTTTGTGCTGTCTCTAATGCAAAGGTCTCCAGTATATGTTTTTTTGGTTTTTTTATCTTCTTTTTTTTTTTTTAT
>NC_034593.1:39117626-39146050 GCF_900095145.1 Mus pahari
GTACTCTGGTAGTACTATGTCCAATTTTCTGAGGAACTGCCATACTGATATGTTTTTATGATTATTAATACATGTTCATGAAACATGGAGTGAGCTTCTAAAGTCCATGCACCTCACCTCACTCACTCATGCTGCAGGATTCTGGAAGCCCATTTTGCTGATACATTTTCCTGTTCCCATGCATAATCATTCTATAATCTAGTGTTAGAAGCAGAGTGTTGATGTGTTTTTTACTCAAATATATTTTCATTATTTTTGAAGTAATGAAAACATTTCTATTTTTATTGAGCTAGCTGACAACACCTTTTCCCATTATTTTATTTTTAGCTTGCTAAGTTTAAACTTGACTGTATGCCACCTGAATTTCAAAGGAAAATAAACAGACCATTCTACTTCCTTTTGCCATCAGCCAAAGGAATAGTTACTTTGACTAGAGTAAAATACAATCGATATTGTCTAAATTTACATCCAAGTGATCATCCTTGAAGATATTGTTTTCCTTCTTGGGAACATAAAAATGTTCACCATAAATTTGGCTTGGAAAAGCTCCCTCTATTCACTCTAAGTATGTCACTCTCTTAAAGTCCATTTTTATGATAGGACATAAAATAATAAATGACATACCATTAGTTATAAATGGTCAATTGTATTTTCCTAAAATACATTACTCAAGCACTCAAAGTCTAGATAGATTTTATGTATAGCTAAGCAGACCAATTTTTGTCTGTATTATACTAATGGAATCAATAGATATCTATAGTAAACCAGTGTTCTCAAGATAATTTACATGGAATCATTTTTCTCTGGTTACAAAAAAGCACATTGACATTTCTGTTACTTATAGATGCAAATATTCTAATCTTCCAAAGCATAGAGATTATTATACTTAATAAACATGACTTAATAATACCTGTGCTTGTGTAGCCTTCAGCTGTAGAATCATTTAAGATGAAAAGTTCTCTTTAACTGTTCCACTACTTTTAAAATCTCAAGCCTACCTCCACAGGTACAGGTGGAGGAAAGTTAAGGTGACCTGGCAAATCCACTTACCAACTGGCCATAAAACCTTCCTAGTTTCTGAAATTTGCTGTAACAGTTGGGGAGCAGGGCAGGGGGAGGGTATAGGGGACTTTCGGGATAGCATTTGAAATGTAAATGAAGAAAATATCTAATAAAAAAATTGAAAGAAAACAAAAACAAAAACACCAACAACCGTGTATATTTACTCTTCCTTTTAAAAACAAATTTATTAGATATTTTCTTAATTTACAATTCAAATGCTATCCCAAAATTTCCCTGTACCCTCCCTCTACTCTGCTCTCCAACCTAGCCACTCCTGCTTCCTGGTCCTGATATTCCCCTGTATTGGGCATATAATCTTTGCAAGACCAAGGGCCTCTCCTCCCAATGATGGCTGATTAGGCCATCATCTGCTATATATGTAACTAGAGACATGAACTCAGGGGGAACTGGTTAGTTCATATTGCTGATCCTCTTATAGGGTTGCAGACCCCTTCAGCTCCTTGGGTACTTTCTCTAGAGCCTCCATTGGGGGCCACATGTTTCATCTAATAGCTGACTCTGAGATTCCACTTCTGTATTTGCCAGGCACTGACATAGTGTCACAAGAGTCAGTTATATCAGGGTCCTGTTGGCAAAATGTTGGGGCATATGCAATTGTGTCTGCATTTGGTGGTTGATTATGGTGTGGATTCCCGGATGGGGCAGTCTCTACATGGTTCTTCCTTCCGTCTCAGCTCCAAACATTGCCTCTGTAACTCCTTACAAGGGTATTTTGTACCCTATTCTAAGGAGGAATGAAGTATCTACCCATTGGTCTTCCTTCTTCTTGGTTTTCTTGTGTTTGTAAATTGTATCTTGGGTACTCTAAGTTTCAGGACTGCTATCCATTTATCAGTGAGTGCATATCATGTATGTTCTTTTGTGATTGGGTTACCTCACTCAGGATGATACCCTCCAGATTCATCCATTTGCCTAAGAATTTCATAAATTNATTGTTTTCAATAGCTGAGTAGTACTCCATTGTGTAAATGTACCACATTTTCTGTATCCATTCCTCCGTTTATGGACATCTGGGTTCTTTGCAGCTTCTAGCTATTATAAATAAGGCTGCTATGAACATAGTAGAGCATGTTTCCTTATTACCAGTTGAAACATCTTCTGGGTATATGCCCAGGAGAGGTATTGCTGGATCCTCCTGAAGTACTATGTCCAATTTTCTGAGGAACTTCCAGACTGATTTCCAGAGTGGCTGTGCAAGCTTGCAATCCCACCAGCAATGGAGGAGTGTTCCTCTTTCTCTACATCCTCGCCAGCATCTGCTGTCACCTGAAGTTTTGATCTTACCCATTCTGTCTGGTGTGAGGTAGAATCTCAGGGTTGTTTTGATTCGCATTTCCCTGATGATTAAGGATGTTGAACATTTTTTCAGGTGCTTCTCAGCCATTTGATATTCCTCAGTTGAGAATTCTTTGTTTAGCTCTGTACCCCATTTTTAGTGGGGTTATTTGATTTTCTGGAGTCCATCTTCTTGAGTTCTTTGTATATATTGGATATTAGTCCCCTATCGGTTTTAGAATTGGTAAAAATCTTTTCCTAATCTGTTGGTGGCCTTTTTTGTCTTATTGACAGTGTCTTTTGCCTTACAGAAGTTTATATTTAATATTCTTAACTAAACCATGCACAAATACTTTACTAATGGCATTATTTTCTCCACTTATATAGGGGTACCCATCATAGATCTAGCACAAAAGATTATATTTCCTCTATAAACCTGACAGACCAAACAAACAGAAACACACATTTATATTACACATTTCATCCATTCTTCTATAGTATATGGTGCAGATTTTCTATTGAAACACACCTTGGTCTCAGTGTCTTAACTTCTAAGAGATTCTTTCAAGTGAGACAGTCCACTAAAAGTCTTTCTAGAGTAGTGGTTCTCAACCTTCCCAGTACTGCAAACCTTTAATATAGTACCTCATGTTGTGCTGAGCCTCCATCCATAGAAGTATTTCTTTTTGCTACTTCATAGTTGTAATTTTGCTACAGTTATGAGTTATAATGTATCTGTAATTTCCCATGGTCTTAGATGACCCCTGTGAAATGGTTGTTCAAACTCCCACAGTTAACCTGCTTTCTAGAATGAATTAAGGAATTGTATTGCTTTACTTTCCATAGACTAGAGATCTCTGCTTTCCTTAATCTCTTGCTGCTGTGCTGAGACTTTGAAAGCACTCAAAGTCATTCTCAAAGTCTTTCTCTTGAAGTACATTGTTCAACATTCTGTGCAGCATACTAGTAAAACTCTGAACACTGTTCTTCATGATAGAGGACAATGACTTAATGTGTTTTCTTCACCTAAGTTAATTCCATGAAATTTCATATTAAGCTTTTTTTGTCAATTTACAATTGTGCCTTTTTTTTTTTTGTTTGTTTGTTTCTGATTTGTCTCCTCTCAGAGCACTCCTCTATGTGTGTTCATGGGATGCCTCCCACTTTGGTGTTTCCCTACATGTTCTTCACACAAACTTTTCTCTCTCCATCTAGTTTTTTCTTTGAGTCTGTCCATGTTGTAGTACCTCTGTGTTAGACACCATACCACTTCTTCAATTACATTATTGTCTAAAGCTCTAAATTCTACTTGATGTTCACATTGGAGATTTCCAATCTCTCCCTTTCACGATCTTACTCTTGCCCTCTCTAGATGAGTGATATCATCTTTCTTCATGTTTCAAAGTTGGACTTCCATGCTGGCTTTTTGGTTTGTTTTATAGACAGTATGTTTCCAGGAAGACCAGACTTGAATTTTTATACATCCTAAATTTACTTGTTCCTTGGAACCTTCCTGCTTCAGCTTTTAAGCTAAGCATACAGGGGTGGTACTATCACACTTGGCTCACCTTCCATATTTTGAAGCTATTTTATATACTGAGTGTACTTGACTCAATTCAGGAAGATAACTTAGATCATTCACATAATTTTTTACTTTTTTTTCCATGCCATTCTCTTTAATTATTCTGCCACTTATTCCAAATTAGCTTTAGTATATTACTATGATTTTTAAGCATATGACAATTAGCTTGTATTCTAGATTTTATGGGAAATACTACCAGAAATTTAACTTTTCCATGAAGATGTTGAAATGCTATGTGCCTATTTCCATTAAATCTGCTATTGTCTTGAATCCAGCAGGCTTGCTGTCATTTCTTCAGTATAACTAAGCTCTAGCAGTGGACTAGAAGAAAGACATTGCCAGTTTTGAAGAAGACCTTTACTACCTCGACCGTACTTGTAGGTATGAGAATCAAGAGAGAGCCTCAATAAATATTTGCCAAAGATAAATGATAGAATGAATGGATAAATGTATGTATATGTTCATCATAGACATATTCTATTTTAGTAAATAATCCAAGTAATCATGTTTAGTATCATAATATAAAGTTTTTCATTATTCTAGAAATTGTTTTACAGTATATAAATATTAAAATTTACATAAAACACTTCAATTTGAGGAGATTTCAGTAAGTGAAATGTTCAGATATGCTGTTTATTTTTTCATTATCTCTCACATGGAACAAGATTGAAAGAAAATTAATAATGAATGAGTTAATTAAAAGACTGCTTGAGCAGTAAACATAAATAATAGGAGAAATAAATGCTTCATTAATTTATTTACTCAGCACAGATGAGGCGACTGTGTGTGATCATTCAGGCACTATTAGATTGGAGACTCCAGCAGGGACAATATAGCTTCCACATTTCCCACCCCAGGCTTTGTTTGAATTTGTCTTTTAAAATCAAATTGCTTATTCCCAATTTTCACTTAGTGATCTGATACCAAATTCAAAGTTTGTACACACATCCTGCGTCTTGAAACTGCATTTTTTTTCCCCTCAACTAATATTGCTACCGGAGAGTTTCTCAACTCAAGTAGTGTTCCAGTTACAGTTACTTAGGTTACAATAATCCTATCACAAGTTGTATCTTCACACTCTAAATACTGTACAGTAATCAGCCAATCATGTCTCCCATCAGAATGGATCAATATAAATTCTTCCTGAGCCAGCCTTACTTCTTATCTGAATTTTAATAGTCTTCTTTAACTTTTGTCCACCATTTTTTCCTTATTAAAATTCAATTTTCCATATAGAGATGGAAGGTCTGTTTTGAAATTTAGTCTGGATCTTCTCTCTCCCTCCAAATCATTCTTTTCCTAGAACCATTTTTAACTTCCATCAGTTTTTCATTACATCCAATTAAAAGCCACTTGATCCAGATGTAAACTGGTGCTTCAATGTGACCTTCGTTGACTATTTCCCCATCTGAGTACCTGCCTAGTCCAGCACTGCTCAACTTTGGAGATTGCCTTGCTTTCTCTGCAACTGCATTTTTCTATACTTAACAGTCTTCCTTAGAGTATCAGCTTCAAAGACCCTGGAAGGCCAGCCCTCAACCACTTGTGGATTTATCTTGCATCTTCTCTTTTCCTTGCAAGGCCCTTCACATATCTAGTTTCCTTTTGTGATTGAAGTCTCCAACATACCATTTATTCCAACCATTTATTTAATTCTTTTCTTAACATTGATCACAGTTTGTTAGTATATTTATATTTTCTTTGCAGGCTGAGTGTCTATAGCTGCCCAGTATAATATGAGTCATATAAAAGCAAGATCCTGACTTATTCATGATTTACCATCTTCTAAACACAGATGGAAATATTTCTTGCAAAGTTAAAATATTTTGAAAACATTTTTTTCCTTCTTGCAAAAGACACTCTGATATTTGTACTTGAAAATAAGTTAACATTCTTTTCCTCTTATTAAAATTGTTGTAACATTGGGCCATTGTATAGATCTGTAATCCTCAGTTTTTAGAGTCTGAGACAGAACCATTGATTGAAAGTACGCTTGGGCTTTGTCTTACAAAAGAGTTTATCATTGTGAATCTGCAGCTCCAGGACCTATTTGGAAACTACTGAGCATGAACCTTAAAGGTGTGGAGCAGGTATTGCTGAATGCCATGCAGGATCCTAGTTCTCCAGAAAATAACAAAGAAGATGTCTAGAGAAAGAGAGAGCTCAATATTAATTTATAAAAGGGCTACTAGGGTAATACCAGCAACAAGGGAGCTTACAAAAAAAGTGCTTCAACAAAGTTTGAGTTTTTCTGGATTCAAGAATGAATGCAATCCCTCAATTCTCCAATATCAGTATTCTGGAAAGTTATAGTATGCTTAACATGTGGGTAGTACTTTCCATTAAAAAATCCAAATTTCAGGATATGGAGATAGAGGGACACTCCCTCATTGCAGGTGGGATTGCAAGCTGGTACAACTACTCTGGAAACCAGTCTTGCGGTTCCTCAGAAAACTGGATATAGTACTACCTGAGGATCCAGCTATACCACTACTGGACATATACCCAGAAGATGTTCCCACATGTAATAAGAACACATTCTCACTATGTTCATAGCAACCATATTTATAATAGCTAGAAGCTGAAAACAACCCAGATGCTCCAGTGTAGAGGAATGCTAGGGCAGTGCGGCAGGAGTGGGTAAGTGGGTGGGGGGAGCACCCTCATAGAAGCAGGGTAATGAGATTGGGATAGGGGATTTGCAGAGGGGAAACCGGGAAAGGGGATAACATTTGAAATATAAAGAAATAAAATGTCCAATAAAAAAATCCAAATTTCAATAATGTTCCCCACATACTCTCTTCCCAACCCTATTACAATTTTGGTCACATTTTAAATGGGTGAACTCTAATCTGCTAGTAATGCTTTTGGGCTATGATATTCAGAAAAGCAAGAAAAAAGATTATTTATCTTAACACAGAGGTATTTTAATTCTTTCCTGATTAAGAATAAATTATTGCATTTGACAATACATTCCTTAACATGCTGCATTCAGTTTTGCTCATTAGTAAAATAAAGTTTTTGTGGCAAAAACCCCTCAACATCATTGCTGCTATCTCCATATAATTCTCTCAATTTGTGTTATAATAACATATTTTTATG
Organism: Mus pahari; assembly: GCF_900095145.1. Taxonomy (NCBI): domain Eukaryota; kingdom Metazoa; phylum Chordata; class Mammalia; order Rodentia; family Muridae; genus Mus; species Mus pahari. Next base: position 39,124,669 of record NC_034593.1, read on the forward strand.
CTGCAAGATTCTTACAATATTCTAATGAGTTTGTGGTGTGTTACTGGAAGAACTTAGTAATTTTGTTAACATTTCTTAAATTTATAGTAACTATTATTTCCTGTATATTAATGAGCTTGATTTTATTTCAAAATTAGTCATTTATGTAAAAATTGACACTTGAAAGCTTCTGTGAACAACATAAAAAAAAATACTAATGCATTCAGTGACTAACTGAAATGCTCTCTAAAATAGTTACCACTTGCTCCTTTTACTATGAGTATTCTGGTTAACTTTCTTATAATCCATGATGAAAAATTAAAACAGAAAAATATATCTTTTAAAATAAAAAATGAGAACAAACATCATTTAACTTCCTGTTTTATAGGATGTGCAATTTCTCTTTTTAGCAGTTAGATAGCAATGGTCCTGGATCTGTTTAAATATCTTTGTCTCTTCACACCCCTTCTCTTTTATATCATATGCCAACTTTGTCTTTTTCTTTTAGATTCTTTCTGTCTCAGCAACTTTGCCCAAGGTGGATAATCATTTCTTGAACGCAGACATGGAATGTAGGGCATGGTTCAAAGTTTCCCATTGAACAAAATTGAAGACAGTAACACTAGGCCATCAGATGTAGGCCATCCCCAGGAAGTAGATATAGGCTATTTTCAAAACAGAGGAAACATATGGAGAAACAACAACAACAAAAAAAAAAGCCGAAATCCTTCTTCAACTCTGTAATTGAGTAAAGCATTCAAGAAATATAAAATGTCTTGTCTCCCAGTATTCCCTTTTTCCTCATTCCTCTATATGAGATCCATCCTGTTTCCATCCCTGTAGAGGAATTTTAATCCAGCAACACAGCTGGTCTGGTAAAGGATCACTTCCAAATATATGATCATACCAGAAAACAGCTCTGGATGGAATACCAACTTGCATTTATTACATACCTTTAATCCAAAATACTGCCTTCTATCTGAGGGCCAGACAAGTGACGAATCAGAGAAAGATTTTCCAGAATTAGAAAGAGATAGGATAAACTCAACTTTCACAATGACCTACAGAAAAGAGAGGCTACTTAAAGAGCAGTGAGGGAAAGAGAGTTCAGTTCAATTTAGTTCAGTTCAATTTAGTTTGTAGAAGTTCAGTTTGTAGAGTTCAGATGCAGTCTTTCTAAGCAGATCAATCCAGTCATAAGTCAAGAAAAGTCAATTTGAGTCAGTCAGTTTGGAAAGAAGTTTGAGCCAGAACAGCTGAGCTGAATTAGCCAGCCAGAGGTCAGAAAGAGCAAAAAGGGTGAGATTATTCCACAGCAAGTCACAGAGGCTGAAACATTTGAGGTCTACTTTAGAAGATGGAGGCTGGAAGCTGAAACCTTCAAGGTCTGGGCTTGTAGAAGATTAGATTGTATGAAGGCTAGAAGTTTCCAGGCCAAGACATAGGAATAGTTATATAGAATGCTCTGAGCTTAACCCTAGCCATATATTTTAAAAGCTTGGGCATGGCTTTCATCTAATCACTTCACCTGAGGAAATGAATAAAAGCAACATTTATGTATCTCTACCCATCCCAAGTCCACCCACAATATCTATTCTATTTTCCCCTCCTAGGGAGATTCATTCACCACCATCCCCCTCTTTTTTTCTTAGCAACTCTGAGTCCAATTGTAACATGATTATTCTTTAATATACAGACAATATCCACTTATAAGTATGTACATACCATGTTTATCTTTCTGGGTATGGGTTATCTCACTAAGGATTATTTTGTTTTCTAGTTCTATCCATTTGGCTAAAAATTTCATTACACATCTTTGTAAAAAACAAACAAACAAATCTCAGTTCCAGAATAGTCCTTTGTCATTATGTGCCATATTTTCTTTATCCATTCTTCAGCTGAGTGGCATTTAGGTTTTTTTCTTAGACTCTTATTGGTAATAAAGTTGCTATGAACATACTTGAACAAGTGTTCTTGTGGTAGGATGGAGCATTCTGTGGGTATATGCCCAGGAGTGGTATTGGGTCTTGAGATAGATCAATTTTCAATTTTCTGAGGAGCCACCATATTGATTTCTAAAGTGGTTGTATAAATTTGTACTCCCATCAGCACTGGAAGAGTGTTCCCCTTGTTCCACATCTTAGCCAGCATGCGCTGTCAGTTATGTTTTTGATGTTAGACATTCTGACAGGTATAAGATGATATATCAGAGTTGTTTTGAACTGCATTTCCCAGATGGCTAAGGATGTTGAATATTTCTTTAAGTGCTTCTCAGCCATTTTAGACTCCTCTGAGTCTCTGTTTAGATCTAAATCCCATTTTCAATTAAATTAATTGGTTTTTTGGAATCGACTTTTTTGAGTTTTTCATGTGTTTTTAAAATTAACCCTCTTTCAGATGTAGGGTTGGCGAAGATTGTTTCTCTTTCTGTAGGCTGTTGGTTTTGTTGTTGTTGTTGTTGTTGTAATTTTGATGGTGTCCTTTAATGTTCAGAAGCTTCCCAGTTTTCCAAAGTTCCATTTAATAGCTGTTGATCTCAGTGCCTATGGACATTCTGTACAGGAAGTTATGTCCTGGACCAATATATTCAAGGCTTTTCACCACTTTCTTTGCTATCGGGTTCAGTGTTTCAGTTTATGTTGAGTTCTTTGGCCTACTTGGTCTTCAGTTTTGTGTGGGGTGATAGATGTGGATCTGTTTGCATTCTGCTGGCATCCAATTAGACCAGCACCATTTGTTGATGATGCTCTTTTTTTTTTTTTTTTTTAACTGTATATTTTTTTGTTTTCTCTTTTATGCTTGCAGACTGTCTGGCATGGCTGTCTTCTGAGAGGCTCCAGGCAGCAACTGACTAATACAGATGCAGAGACCCAGTAGATGATGGAGATTGGGAATTTTTAATAAACAACAGGAGAAAGGACTGTGGCCTTTAGGGGATATGAACTTCACTAGAATACCAACAGAATCAACTAACCTGGATCCTTGGGACTCTCAGAGACTGAACTGCCAACCAAAGAACATACACAGGTTGGTGAGGCTTCTCTGCAAATATTTAGCAGATGTGCAGATTGGTCTTCATGTAGGTTCTGAACTAATGGAGTGGGTCCTATCCTAAAAGCTGTTACCTAACAGTGGGATATGTTCTGCTATTTTGGCTTCCTTTTCTGGACTCAGTGGGAGAGGACGAGTCTAGCCTCACAGAGATTTGATGTGCCAGATATCTAGGGGGGCCCAACCCTCTCTTAAAAGGATAGGGAGTATAGGGGCAAGGATTCTTGGGGGAGGTAGGTGACTGGGAAGGTGGCAGTGAGAGGGATATAAAGAGAATAAATATAATAATAATAATAATAATAATAATAATAATAATAATAATAATACCAGATGTTCATCGGCAAGCCTTCTTCTGTAACCTGGCAAGTCTTCCCATAAAGGGACTGGGACACCAACCCAGCCACAAAAACTTTCATCTACAATTTGCCTTACCTGTAAGATGTACTGTGGTAAATGAGTCACAGAACTCATGGGAGTAGCCAACATCTAACTTGTCTAACTTGAACCCTGTGCCATTAGCGTGAATCCAAACTTGACACAGTCTAGAAGACCAGGAATCAGAGGCAGGGTAGCCCAGAGTCCTAGGATAGAACCAAAGAGGACTGGGAAAAAATAAATGCAATGATTTCTATTGTTATTCTACTATATTCATAGACCAGAGCCTAACATAATTTTTATTAGAGAAGTTTTGTCTAACAACTTATAGGAGCAGATGGAGAGAACCACAGCCAAACATTAGGAGGAGGTTGGGAATCATTCGGAAGAGGGACAGGAAGGATTTTAGGAGCAAGAGGAGTGGAGGACAGCACAGAAACATTGTCCAAAGAATCAACTATGATTGGCTCAAAGAGGTTTACAGAGACTGATGGAACAATCAGGGTGCCTTCATATGGCATGTTTCTCAGGGTCCCACTGAAAATATATTATAATTGGGTAGTTTGGTATTCTTGTGATACTTTCAACAGTGGATACCTCTGATTCCTTTGCCATCTTTTCAGACCCCTTTTCTCCTACATTGTTTGCCTCATCCATTCCTGATATGAGGGTTTAGGCTTAGTCTCATTGTAACTTACTATGTTTATGCTGTATTTAGTTGATATCCCTTGGAGGCCTGGTTTTTCTGAAAAGAAGTGGAGGAGGGGTGGATCTGAAGGAGAAAGAAGATAAGTGGGACTGGGAGGAGAGGAGGGAGGGAACTGGGGTGGGAAATTTATATGTGAGAGAGAAATAACTAAATAAATAAATTAAAATGTGGGGGCAATGTGAAATGTGGAATATTGTGCCAGGTTCTTAAAGGGCTACAGAATACACCATCTAATGCCTTTAAGTTGTTCATTATCTGTGTCTTTTAAAACATGCATACATATGTCCTTAGAATAGGTATATGATTTATCACTTTCCTCATATTTTATATCAAATTGTCTGCAATAATAAGTAAGGGTAGGAGGGAAGAACAATGAGTGTTTGAGAATTAGTAGATTTTTTTTTTTGTAAAATTATTCAATATTTTCTGTTTTTCATGGCTTGGCCACAAGATATCCATTAGCTCCCTTATTCTGAAAAAAAAAACCCTGATAATGCTGATGATGAAAAGTTAATTTACTTATTGTTAATATCAAATGTGAAATTGTCTGTACCATACTGTTGGATTCTGAGAAAGATGTGAAGGTCTTCTTCTGTAGATACTCCACAGAATGTGACACTGATGAGTGTCACTTATTACTACCATAGTGCAATAGATTGCAAGGACATTACCATTTGAGAGTTAGTACTCCAGTGGAGATTTGATTCTATGAGGCAGTGGTTTCATTTTAAGAATGAACAGCATGCTTTGTGAAGCTAATTCACATGTGTATTTTAAGTTTCAAATGGAGCATGATGTTATGATAATTTCATTAAGAAATATATTCATTTAGAGAATCATTCAGTGGAAAAATGCAATAATATATTTAGAGCAAATGAATTTCCCTTATTAGTTAACAGCCAATAATATATTTACTATACTGAAGTGTCAGAAAACAGAAATATATATTTTTCAGCTTGTATTTTCCCTGTTATCATTTCTATTCCATGTTTGATGATTATGATCAATTGTTCCTAATTATTTTATCCCAGCCCTTCATGCAATTGCTTTCTTTTATCTTGTATACAGTGAGAGAGAAAACTTTGGTTGTCTTATTCATGTTGGCCAGTTCTCATTTGATTTCTTTTATATATTCTATTTCCTTTACTTTATTTTATCTTATTTTATACTTCTTGTTTTGCTTGCAGGTATGTCTGTGCACCATGGGCCTGCCCAGTTCTCAAAGAGTTATTTCCAGAACTGACATTAAAGGTGACTGCTAGCCATCCTGTGTGTGCTGGAAATGAAGCCTGCATCTTCTGGAAGAGCAGGCAGGACTCGTAACTGCTAGGCCATCTCTCAAATTCTTTTCCATTTTTTTAATCTTTTTTTTTCTTTTGGAAATCCTTCAATCATAATACTTTAAAGGAATAATATTTATTCTGCTGATATTCAAATACTTATTGATATTGAAATACCTGATTTCATGAATTCTACCAGAGTATATAGAAATAAATGGATCTGTCACAATATCAGCTACTACACGTGATCTAAATCTTATTTATAATGATGATCTGCTAAAACTCTTACAGAACACACAAATATGGTATAATTTTCAAAACTGGCACTTGAACACCAATAAATTCTTAGCATATTTTCTCCTTCATATGCAGATCCAGTTTTAAAGTGTCAGTGTTTAGACACATGGCACAGCACAGGAATAAAACTTCTGATCATCAGTGATGACTATACTTTACAACTCAAGAGCAGCACAGCTATAAACCCATGGGGAAAAGACACCTCTAGAGTTGTGGGAACTATAGAGTGTTGGAAACAGTCTTATAGACATGTGTAGAACACTCTTATCTATATTACCTTTTCTTCTTCTTCTTCTTTTTTTTTTGTCAAGGTCTGATTTTTCTAGGGTGGCATGTATGCCCAATCATATAGTCTTGATTATTCTAAGTATTGTAAACTTCTGAATTTTCCTTAATAGCGATGCTCAAGTTGGTAATTTGCTGTTACAGTGTTTTATTTCCTGAAGTTCTTTGGTCAAAATATGCTATATAGGAAACCCATAGGAAGACCAACTAACCTGGCCCCCTGGGTAATCTTAGAGACTGAGCTGCCAACCAAAAACCATACACAGACTACATGGAGGCAGCTAGCATGTATGTAGCAGAGGGCTGTCTTGTTTGGCCTCAGTGGAAGAGGATGCACCTAATCTTCTAGATACTTGATGCACCAGGGTAAAGGGATAGCCAAGGGGTTTCCCACCTGTACAGAGAAGACGGGAGAGGGAATGAAGGGAAGGACTGTGGAAAGGGGAAATCAGGAAGGCTCAGCATTTAGGATGTGAATAAATAAATAAATAAATAATTTTGGAAATACTACATTATAGGAATTCAACTTAATTAGATAATGAAATAATTTACTTATTGGCATATTAGAATTCAAGTTTCTCATATTTTTGCTATCTATATTTACCAGGTTCTTTAGCTAATCTCTCTATGTGTGGATGTGTGTGTGTGTGTGTGTGTGTGTGTGTGTGTGTGTGTGTGTGTGGTAAGTTTTTGTAAGTGTTAGGCCTAGAGACTGAACCCAGGTCTTCAGATATACTAGGAAATATTTTTCATAATCCCTTCGGTAGCTGTAGTTCTATTAACTTTTTCTAAATACTTTGTATATTTTCTGTATCTATGTCATTTACAACAATGAAAACTTGGAAAAACTCAGGAAAGAAAGGGCATTGTGTTATATTTTTTAAAATCTAAAAAAGTCTACAGCTCTTTACGAATCATGAATCATAGGATTCTCATCTTTCCTCTTTGCTAGAGAAGCAGCATATTTTTGTGCAATCACAGGGACAGAATAAATTTCATAATAAAGTTCATACTGCTTCTTAGAGAATACTTCACAGAGGATCATGGCAACCTTCAAGTTCATAAACATATCCCCATTTCTTCTGCAGTTTTTCTGCCCTACATGTCAGTGTCACTGGAAGTCAGTTTATCAGGAACATATTCACCAAGTTCATTAACAGATATTGTGTTTTCTTTGTATAAATTAGGCTTTGTTTTTATTGCAAACATTTTTATGCAGTATATTTTTATTATGATTTCCTTAAATTCTCCCAGATCTTCTCTCACTTCCCAACACACCCAAGTTTACTTCTTTCTCTCTTTAGAAAAGCAACAAGTAGGCAAACAAAAAGTTGAATGACCCAGAATTTAATTTTAAAAAAAAGAAAGAAAAAAAACCACAAGGGATCACACACACACACACACAAACATATACACACACAAACAAACGCTCTGATTCTCAAATTACCCAGAGATGTTGTCTTACACCCACCACATTGCCAACAAGCAACAGCTCACACTGTCCATGATGTGAAGCAATGGCAACACTCATCCATTGCCAGTGAGACTGCAAAGTTGTCCAGCCACTATGTGAATCAGCGTGATAGATCCTTAGGAAGGTGGAAATTGATGTACCTAAAATCCAGTACATCAATCTTGTGTATATTCACAGAATTCATTTCATTCTACCACAGAGACACCTTTCACAAACGTTTTCATTGTTGTTAGATTCATAGAAATTGGAAACAACTTTCATATCCTAATGGGAGAATAAATAAAGAAAATGTGGTACATTTACTCAATGGGGTTTTATTAGACTATTAAAAAATAAAATCACAAATTTTTTATATTAATGGATGGAACAAGAAAAAATACCCTGAGTTAGGTATTCTATACCCAGAAAGAGAAAATAAGGTTTGTATTTCTTATATGTGGTTATTAACTGTTAAATCAATGGTAAACAAGTTGCAGTTCATAGAACCACAGATGTTAGTTATAACGTAAGAGACTAGAGGGGGCTGATAGTCATAGAGAATAAAAGTAGAATAGATAATGGTTGTGGGTGCTGGAATAGAAGGAACTAGTGGGATGAGGAAAAGAATAAAAGGAGAGAGAGCTAAATGAAACACTATTTGATATATAATATAGAAGCCTAATATTTAGGAGACACCTAAAATATACACATATATGAAGGTGATCTCAATGAAATCATAAAGTAAAGAAGAAGACAGCATTCTAACTGGCCATCTCTTATTACGAAAAAAGCTTTCTATAACAGGACTATGTTACATCTAATTGAGTTGTTGGCCAAAGGGTTTCATATGAATCTCCATATAGTGCAGGTTTTTGCCAAAACTAAAAGTTGTTCTGCATAATTTGTCAGCAAGATATCATTGCTGAAGACAACCCCTACACAATCAATTATACAGGGAGAAATTGAGATGGTGCCTACAGACAGCCTTCACTCCTAGTGGCTATCATCGTTGGTACAGGAAGGCCTTCTGAACACTATGTAAACACCAACAGTGATACGAACTCTTTGATCTACACTAGTGTCTAGCCTTCTTGATATGCTGGTGCAAACTTGTGAGATAAATATATAGTGGATTATAAATAAATAAATACTGTATAAATAAATAAAATAAATAAATATATAGTGGATTTAAGACTTACTCCACTAATGTAACTCTAGTTGCTTGGACCAAATACAGGATACTAGAGAGGAACCTAGGTTAAAACTGAATACTGCTTGTGTTTAACAAATATATTAAAAAAATGTAATGATAAATAACTCTTATTGAAATTGTGCTAAACTCATAGATCATTGCCTTGTTCAGCCATCCTCAGAGAAGCATCCTCCTGCAGCAATTGGGAAGAAATACAGAGAACCACAGTCAGACATTATGCAGAGAATGAGAGGCCTGTAACACTCAAGTCTGAATGGGATGTCTCCATAAAATCCCTCTTTCAAGGTTCATCGCACCCAATGGAAGAGGAAGTAAAAAGGGTATAAAGCCAGAAAAAAATGGGGCAAGAAAACAGCCTCAACAAGATCAACAAGAACATAGCTCATATGAAGTTACATTCAAGTTAAAACACCATGCACAGGGGCTATCTCAGACCTTATGTAATATATATATATATATATATATATATATATATATATATATATAATGTACATATAAAACATTTATATACATACACACACACACACACACACACACACACACATATATATATATATATGGTGCAGTGTGTTTGTGGGATTCTTGAGTATGGAAACAAGCCTCTAATCCAGCTTTTCTCAGGCTCGATTTCTTCTGTTTGCCTGTTTTCCAGTACAGATACCTTAGTTTTTATTTTATCTTATTTTAATTTATTTTATTATGTTTTAGTTTATTACTATCCTTTTGATGCCTGTTTCCTAAGGAAATACAGAAATGGAATGGATCTGGATAGGGGTGGAGGTGTAGAGGAGCTGCAAGGACTACAGGAAGGGAAAACTGTATCAGAGCATATTATATGAGGGAGAAAAGCTATCTTAATTAAAGTAAAATAAAACATACCCACTAATAAATTTTCTAAATGTACTTTTTTTCTGTGAAAGTTTATTATCAAGTATGAATTTAATAATAATGTACACAATTTTCTTTTAATTTGATGCTTGTAGGAACTAAATTCAGGATCTCACAACCTTAATAAAAATATTATGTCTTAGTTTACCTTCATCCCAAATTAAAAATCCACTATATTAAAAGAAGATAAATGTAACATTAGTACATATAAAAATTTGTATTTTATTTAATGAAAATTTTATTAGAAAATTAGCCAAGTCTGAAACTTTCACCAATAATTTGCCATGAAATATGTTTCTTCTAAGTAACCTTTTTTAAATTTTTCTAAAATTTTTGTATATAGCATATTGCTTTGGCTAGTACTTCAAAGCAATAAATAGATTTAGAAGAATACTTTGATGATATAGGTGTCTAGTGGCTATATCTAGTAGGTTTCAAGATTTATGCGATCCTTACATACTAATAACTATGTGATAAAAACCAATTATTTTTGCTGAACTGACTTTTAACTCACAATAAAAAAAAAAAGAGTGGAATGAGGATATGTAGTTTTAGGAGGTTTTTTTTTTTCTTTTACAGAAATCTGAGATTGAAATTTTAGTTCAGAGTCAGTACATTAATAGCATAAATATTGAGCCATGATCACATGTAAGGTGATCATTATGTATCTGTTGCATTCAGGATATAGACCATTCATTGTAAAGGATTCTTATCAGTCATCTTTTCTACAATAGTTTATCCATTACATTTTACTTTTGTTCTGATATAATGTATAAGATAAAGAACTTATGGGACATAAATTCTGTATCAGCTTACAATTGCAAGGTTTTTCCACTCAAATAATAAAGACATTCAGACAACAGTGGCTGAAGTGTATCACTGGGATTCCTCATAATGCTGTGGCATACAGGAAGACAGCAGTGTCCCATGTCTCAAAAAAATCCAGCCTCCACATAGAGTTATTACTCAAGGACCAAGGGTTCAAATACATGGGACTATTGGAAATAGGTTATAACAAAGACCTTTTTTTTTTCTTTATTTACATTTCAAATGATATCCCGAAAGTTCCCTATACCCCCTCCCCGCCCCTGCTCCCCTACCCACCCACTCCCACTACTTGGCCCAGGCCTTCCCTTGTGCTGGGTCATATAAAGTTTGCAAGACCAAGGGGCCTCTCTTCCCAGTGATGGCCGATTAGGCCATCTTCTGCTATATATGCAGCTAGAGACACAAGCTCAGGGGGTACTGGTTAGTTCATATTGTTGTTCCACCTACAGGGTTGCAGCCCCCTTCAGCTCCTTGGGTACTTTCTCTAGCTCCTCCATTGGGGACCCTGTGTTCCATCCAATAGCTGGCTGTGAGCATCCACTTCAGTGTTTTCCCGGAATCCATCCCATCATCAGCCACCAAACCTAAATACTAATGCACATGCCAACAAAGACCTTTTAATGTACAACATATGGAATCAGTTTGAGAGTTTGGCCAATTGATTATATGAATTGAAATAATTTCTTAAAATACCAGGGAATAACAAATCTACATGCTCAAATGTCAAGACCTCTGAAAAGCCACTCAGTTTTAGCTTGTTATGTAGTTAAGTTATGACAAGATTTCAGGGTCAGAGAAAAACTATTACATTCTTGAGTAACAACCAACCAATTTACTTTAGCTTCAATTTTAAAAAAGGATTCATTTTGGTTTCTTAAATATAAAGATAAGCTGAATATAAAATTAGTATATTAGAAAGTGGTAGGGGCATATGGAAGAAATTGAGGAATGGGAAAAACATGGTAAAATATGTTGTTTGAGAACTTTTTCAATAAATTAACTTTTACAAAGATCATTTTATTTTTACTACAAGTATGCGTTCCTTTTCTTTTTTATTTTATTATTATTATTCTTTAGTCTTTTTTTTACAGTCCAGTCGCTATCCCCCTCCCTGCCTGCCCTCCAACTGTACCTCATCCCATTCCTCCTTTCTTGTCATCAGGAGGATGCCCCTACCACCACCCTGACCACCCCACCAACCTCTCTACTCCCTAGGGCTTTGTCTGTTGAAGGCTAGGAGCATCTTCTCTCACTGAGGCCAGACCAAGCAGTCCTCTGCATCCGAGACCTCATAACAGCTGTTATATGCTGTCTGGTTGATGGCTCAATGTCTGAGAAATCTTGGGGGTTCAGGTTAATTGAGAGTGTTGGTCCTCCTATGGTGTTGCCTATCTCCTCAGCTTCTTCCAGCCTTTCCCTCATTCAATACCAGAGGGTCCCTAGCTTCTGTCCATTGGTTGGGTATAAATATCTGCATCTGACACATTTTGCTGCTTGGTGGGCCTCTCAGAAGGCAGCCATGCTAGGCTCCTGTCTGTAAGCATACCACAGCATCTTTAATAGTGTCAGGCCTTGGAGCCTCCCCTTGAGCTTTTCTTTTCTTCTTCTCTTTTTAATTCGATATTTTCTTTATTTACATTTCAAATGCTATCCTCTTTCCTAGTTTCCTCTTCGAAAATCCCCTATCTCCTCCCCCCCCCGCCCCTACTCCCCAACCTACCAACTCCCGCTACCTGGCCCTGGCATTCCCCTATACTNGAGCATAGAACCTTCTCAAGACCAAGGGCCTCTCCTCCCATTGATGACCAACTAGGCCATCCTCTGCTACCTATGCAGCTAGAGACATGATATAGCTGTCTCCTGAGAGGCTCTGCCAATGCCTGGCAAATACAGAAGTGGATGCTCACAGTCATCTATTGGACAGAGCACAGTGCCCCCAGTGAAGGAGCTAGAGAAAGTACCCAAAGAGCTGAAGGGGTTTGCAACCCCATAGGAGGGAACAACAATATGAACTAACCAGTAACTCCAGAGCTCCCTGAGACTAAACCACCAACCAAAGAAAACACATGGTGGGACCCCCGAGCTTTGCTATGTGGTGGTATGTATATGTGAGAGCAGGGCTGATGTACCTGTTGTTTCCGAGAGATTGTAAGCAACCCTGATTGTGTGTTGGGAACATTGCTTTGGTAGTCTACAAGACCAGTACATTCTCTTAGCTTCTGAGCTGTCTTCTAAGTCCAGTACATTTTTGATTTATCAGTATTTATAATAATAATCAAAATATCATCAACTGTAAAGCCTGCTTTCTCTAATAAGCCATAAAAGATATGGGGGAGGATGATTGTGGTAGAGAAGAGAAAGTCTGAAGTTAAGTAATCTCCAACTTTTATATTGGGCCTTAAACTCACCCTGCTTACTTCCAGAAGGATAGAGTACCACATTATAATGTGGAACAGATAATTCTATTTTATTGCCAAGGTAGATTCTTCATCTTCCAAGGCTACAAATAAATGTGCCTTTCACTGGTTTTCCCTTTTAAGTGTATCAGACAGCACCCTCTTCTTACAGTTAGTCACCAGCCACAGTGCATGATCGCCTTAGAGAAGTAAACATTTTCTGACATTGATTTTGCTGTCAGATTAGAAGTTTTCTTGGGAAAAATAGAGAAGAAAATGTACGTGTGTTGATTTTATTTTTTAATTCAAACAGGGGGCAGAATCCTCTAGTTAGGAAGTACATTCTAAGGAACAACACCGTCTACTCTAAACTGGTCTAGAATTGATATAGTATTTGTATTTTCATGGTATTGTAGCATTTAAAGTCACCTAGTACAAATGGACATAGTCACCTTGGTCATACCTGTGAGGGCATTTTGAGGGACATACATACATCCTGCATTTGTGTTGTGACATCTGTGAGTTGAAGGCTCAGATTGGAGAAAAAGGAAGAATCGAGACACTTACCGGTATTCATCTCTTTGTTTTCAGACCATAAGAACAAAGAAATTGGCCCCTTCCAGCTTCTGCCAGTACATCTCCACTATTGAGAATAATGGAAGTTCACAGTGAAGCAAAATAGACAGGCAGGCAGGCAGACAGAGAAAATAAAGCTTCCATTGTCAAGATGCTTTGTCAAATGTCTATTCACAAAAATGAGGAAACTAACTAATGCATCATTCTTCTGTTTACACAAAGATAAAATATTCACAGTGAAAAAATATGTGTGTGGATACCACACATGAATCGTTTGCCTGGAAAACTAGGTGTTGTTAGTTCACACTTACTTTGCTTTGTGGAGGATCAAAAATAGAGACTATAGAAATATTTACTTCTTTATTATCTATGAATTTATAGGAATCATATTGTATTAGGTTTTTAAAAGATTTATTTATTTATTTATTTATTTATTTATTTATTTATTTATTTATTTATTATGTACACTCCACTTGTCATCAGACACCAGAAGAGGGCAGCAGATCCCACTACAGATGGTTGTGAGCCACCATGTGGCTGCTGGTAATTGAACTCAGGACCTCTGGAAAAGCAGTCAGTGTTCTTAACCTCTGAACCATCTCTCTAGTAGCTTGTCTTAGAAATTTTAAATTGTATGGATATACTTTGAGGATTTTGTGTAGATAACATACCATTACGTTTTTGTAGCATAGTGCAATATGAGATATGTGACACTGGAAAAAGAGAGGAACTCAGAGGGCTACAGATATGACTTAAGAAGGAACGAGGATGCAGTGATTCTACAGTGGGAGAAAATGCACATATGCTATTAAAGGATCCAATAAAACTACATGGTTGACTAGATAGATGGAGGGGGGAATTGGAAACAGCAATACAAGAACTTCTCACTTTCATTTTTCTTTTACTTCCTTGGATGATTTGAGACTTTTGATTTTGAAAATATTACAGAAATTCCATTTAAAACCATTTGGTTAGACAGATAATAGATGATCAATAGTAAATAATTTTCCAGCACACTACGATATATATGCTTATCTCATGGGTAAGTTTAAGCTATGTGTAGTAATGAAGGAAGCTTCATATTTAATACTACTGTAGAAGCTTTGTCTCTTGACATTTCTGTTTTTTTTTTTTTTCTTTTTCCTACGTCTATAGTGGCAACTCTGCCTTTCTTTTCAAATGGGCATGACTATTTTTATCTCCAATACAATGCCTGCAAAAGCATTCAGTAAAAAAAAAAAAAGTAATAGAGGGGTAAAATAATATGTATTTGTGAAAATCAGACATTATTTAATTTTTGCTTTCAGACTGCATCACTTATATTATAATGGAGTGTTGTCCAGTCCTTGAAAGGAGCCTTCTGTAAGAAACACAATTTCCATTGTAACTATGTATACATAAATACACATATAGGGACACAAAATAAACATAATGGAAGCACAATTCACATAAAGCAATTCTGTGTTATACTGTGTGACACGCTAGCATTTACTGAAGCCTTTTTTTTAATTTTATGCTCTTATATTGGCTCAAAGATGGAAGCATGTCTGTCAAAATTATAGTTTAAAAAACATGAATTAAATAAATGACACAAAAAGGCCAAAGTGGATTTATAACCTGTTCATATGCTTTTGTAATCAGCCACAATTGTTCATCTGGGGGACAAAGTGTTATTCTCTGCAAGAAGCTATTCTTTCTTCTTTCTTTCTTTCAATAAACACATTCTTGTATCTCTCAGTATAATGGTACACTGTATCTTAATTACTTTGTGGGTAATGAATAGTGCATTTTAGTGAGGTTTAATGAGATTCCCTTTTAAGCAATAAACAAATATCATGTAAAAAATATTTGTATTTCCTCTAGAGTAACAACAGCAAAAAATACGTTCTGGATAAAGTTGCAAGCAGAGAAGGCAATTTTGTGTCGTTATTTTAGAATCTGCAAACAATAGCCCTCCCATTATCCTTTGCAGCCTCTTTAGTCAACCTATTAAACTTTTAATGGTGTTTGATCATATTAAAAATCCAATTGTAAATCTAAGGATGGATTTTCATATTAATTTATATTTGACATTTAAGAGATTAGGAAAGTAGTGCCAGCACTCAAGCGAGTTAGAAAAATATAGTCTGGGAAATATTTGTATTGACCTTAGCAGTACTTAAGGCCAGCATGGTCTTTCATGTATCTCATCAGCCTAAAATATGAAATATGTTAAAATATAAAACATTTTCATAACAGTTGCAACAGTTCTTCGTAAGGACTGCATTCAAAGCAGTTTCAATTACCTGAACAGTACTACATGGTTTCTTATAATCATATTTCATAAATTATGACATATGCTAAATGTTATATTGACCAAGAGGAAATAGTCTTACAAGAAAGTAAAAACTTTCAGAAAGAAACAGCATGATTTTAATGAGTTATTGATGAATAGCTGGAGGACAGGAGAAAAGCATTTATATACTGTAGCTAGTTTAAAGACAGGTGACCTTTTAAAAGATTAGTTAACCTTTCAACAATTTTGGAAAGTTACTGTTTTGAAAGAAAAAGGTCAGAGTAGATCTCAAAATGCAGCTATTGTCTTCCCTGTGTTGTTGCCATGCCTTTAATTCATAGTAAATTAATTCAAAATGTGGATTCTGCACAGAAGTTGTTTTTTTTTTAAAGGAGGCAAATAGTGTTTTAAATAATTTTGAGAAATTAAATATGAGTAAGCAAAGTATGAAAGATCAATGTTTTAACAGATTTGTAAACTTTAACTTTACTCCCATTTGTGATGAGATTGTTAGTAAAAAAATGTAGTTAACTTAAAAATGAATGATGCAGGATGCCATCATGGCTCAGTGGGTAAAAATACTTACTACCTAGTTAGATGGCCTGCGTTTCAGCTCCAGGACCAACAGTGTTGAAGAAAAGGATTGACTCTTTCAAGTTGTCTTCTGGCCTCCACCTGCACACCATGGCAAAAGCACACACAAACATGTCCACATCACAAATACCTCTTACACACAGAGAGAAACATGTTTTTAAAAAGGAGTATAGGTCATGGTTATCTATTTTCTTTAAGAAAATATTATTTGAGTTTTGTTAAACCATCTTTCCCTGAATACTCCATCTGCTTAAACATTGTAATTCTCTTCTAACTTCTTGCTATCCTCTACTCAGTGTCTACATCAATGCTAGAGGGGAAATTAAGGTATGTTTAGCAAACAGTAATGCAAACTAGCATTTCAGAACCAATCTTCAAACACTTGAAAATTTTCTGGAGGAATAACCGAAACTCTTATACTATTTATAGATTTCACAAAGCCATGAGAAGCAAAGGATTGTTACTTTAACCTACATGGACTTTCTTCTTTGTAGATTTCTATATACATATTTTAGGATGCATACGATATTACCTTCTTGACCTAGACACTTCTGAAACAACCACCCTCTGGTTTGAAAATAAAGAAAACGTGTTTCCCTGAGAGATCTGATATTTCCAGAGAGGTCAGGCTAGTGTTCTCTTACCTGGGTGTATAACTTAGCTGTTGATGTTTTATTCATATTCAACTATGAAACAAATATAAATAATACAGTGCTCAGACTTAAAGCACAACAGAACCAAATGAAAAAATTATACAATAGACACTGCTATCTGATCAGAATGAACTAATACTATTTTGAAGATGAAGCTTTACACAATGACAGATGTTTTACCCATTCAAAGACTTGTTTGCATTTTCATAGTAAATTTCACTTCATGTGGTAATTATGCCTCGCCACTTTATGCCACTTCACATTGGTTTGTCTTCCAAATGAAAGAAGCTTGGCGAGTGTTTGAATTTTGTGGTCATTCATTAAAAAGCAGGTATAATGATGAAAATTGTATTTACATAAAAGAAAATTAATTAATTTAGTTAGTTATTCTCTAATCCCTTTTTACAGTCCAGTCTTCATCCCCCTTTGTCTGTCCCCAAATGCTCCCCATTCCATATCTCCTTCATACCAGTCTCCATGAGGATGTCCCCACACCCCAACCTTATCCCACCAGACTTCCCCACCCCCTGGGGCCTCAAATTTCTTGAGAATTAGGTGCCTCTTTTCTTATTGCGGCCGACCAGGAAGTCCTCTGCTGTATATGTGTTTGGGGCTTCATATCATCTTGTGTATGCTTCCTGGTTGGTGGCTTAGTGTCTGAGAGATCTCTGGGGTCCAGGTCAGTTGAGATTGCTGGTCTCCTGAGCTTCTTCCAGCTTTTCCTCAATTCACCCACAGCGGCCCTGGCATCTATCCAAATTGTTTGGATGCTAGTATCTGCATCTGAATCTTTCAGCTACTTGTTGGATCTCTCAGAAGACAGCCATGCTATTTCTGCAAGCAGACCACAGCATCAGTACCAGTGTTAGGTCTTGGGGCCTCCCCTTGAGATGGATCCCAATTTGGGCTAGTTACAGAACCTCCTTTCTCTCAGGCTCTTCTCCATGTTTGTCGCTGCAGTTCTTTAGAAAAATAATTTTAATAAATAAGAAATTATTATTCCTAATATCTTGTCTGCATTGTTGTCTTTTGAGTACACAGGAGGATTTTACAATGCCCACAATTCTTGTGGGTATTCAGTCCTGTAATTGTCATATTTGAGGGCAAATTCAATGTAACATATTATAAAGACACAGATTCTGGTGTGGTAAACCAGATCTCTCAATTCTCTTTTCTATTTTGTCTGAGTGTGAGGACTCTGCTTTGGGACTGACATTAATTGCTATTGCTTCTATGTTTAAATCCCATTTTGTACAGTTGGGTCGAAGGCAAGATGAAGTAAAATGAGAATCCACAGGCACCATGGGTCCATCTTTGAATGTCTTAAACTATTTGTGAATAGTTTAATTTGTTTTAACTTTATTTTTTTAACATGTCTGTTTTTAGTTAATAATATTTTAAGTAACTTTGTGAAGAATTCAATTAGTTTTAACTCTATTTCTTGAACAGTTTTATTTGTACCTTGTAATATTTTAGTCATTCTTTGGTTTGTGCAAAGAATACAAAGGAAAGTGTAGCTGTTTTAAAAGTAACTGAATAAACATGCTGTTTTGGCATGCCTTTATAAGTTTGTTAGATGCTGTGAGAAATATCAGGTGCATTGTTGGTTCCTTTTCTCCCTTGCTTTCATTCTCTTTCCTACTACTATTTTAATACTACTATACAATTG
Source organism: Mus pahari (assembly GCF_900095145.1). Classification (NCBI taxonomy): domain Eukaryota; kingdom Metazoa; phylum Chordata; class Mammalia; order Rodentia; family Muridae; genus Mus; species Mus pahari. The sequence continues at coordinate 39,143,190 of NC_034593.1, forward strand.
CCTGTGCTTGTATCTGTCAGGATGAGATACAATTTTCCACTTAGTTATTGGGTGAGTACCCAGTGCTTCACTATGCCAAATGCAGTTTCAATCATGAAAACTGCAGGTTCTTCATACATCCCAGCCATGTCCTGAACTTTGAGGCAGGGTTAGGATCTATACCCATAATCCTCTGCAGCAAAGATATCTTCCCCTGTGCATGACAGTACTATGCATCACACATAGACGTGATTCATGCTAATAAATTGAGAAATATTTCTGCTCTTACCTACCTATGCTATAGTACTGTTTGAACTTTATTTAGCTGTTCTGGCTGCAAGTGGGAATGTCTATTTAGTGCCTCTCTCAGAATTCTAAAGTAGATTGGAATGTGGTCTCTTGACTTTTCCATCCAAAATAACACAGTTTCTAAGACTTATTTTTCATGTCGTAGCACCCAAAAGTTATTGTCTGGTTATTCAATTCTGTCAGTCTTTCTCTCCATTTCTTCCTGTCTTCTTTCAGGAGTACATATGGTGCATTTTAATTCTTCTTTCTATGAAGTACAGAAATTCTTTATACCAACCAAACTAGCCCCTTTCCTACTCTGGTTACATTCATGCTTCTAATTTCTCCCAATAATGACAGTGAAAAGAAAGCAGGGGGAAAGCTTGAGATACAGCAATATGTGTATAGCTAAATATGTGTGAATAGTTTAATTTTATTATCAAATTGCCTACAATTCTTTAAAGAAAATCACAAACAATTGAGAAAAAAGTTTTACTAGTGATAATAATGTTAATTATAAATTCAATTTCACTTTACTAAGAAAAAAATATCTCTGTAATTGCTGACCTCTTCTCACTATGACTCTGATTTGCCTACAGCTTTACTTATTGTTGGAATTAAAATTCATCAGTCACATCAGTTTGCAAAGACACCACTTCCAATACCAATGGAAAATATTATCAACTATACAAAACTATTGCTCAGATAAGAAGTGAATTTTATAAATTAGGATGTATACTACCACCAAAACAATATGGAATGAGTTTTGCGGTATCTCTACATACACCAAGGAAAAAAACCAAGGAAGGACCTTTAAAGAACGTATGCCAAGCAAAGCATACCCTTGCACCATGTCCCTGACAGAAAACATGCCACAGACAGACAGTAAAGTATAGTGAATTAAACTTCACATTAGCAGAATAGCTTGAGACTCCTGGTGGAGATATCTGAGAAATAAAAGTTTCAGAGGAATTTAATATTAGATGCAGTCATTAATTTTAATTTGGGAAACCCTGTATGTGCTCATGCCTTGTGTCTAGAGCAAAGACAGAAAAAGGGTCACAGTTGTTCTACTCTTATAGGCATCTGATCTGAAGAGAAGCCTTCTTGAAAGAGCCTACTAAACTGGTTTGTAGGGTTTGTCCATAGCCTATGTCACCCAATAGCAGAGACATAATTCCTGACTGCGTAGTCTTCCTGCATCTGAAATGGCAAGAGGAAGCTCTAGAGTACTTGCTCACCAAAAATGGATTTCTATTACTCTAGAATTATCACTTTTCTCTCTCCTAAACCATACCAATAGACCTCTATAACTTCAGTATACAGAAAGCCAACAATCAATATACATTGCATAAAGAAAATATAGGAGAAATGATCATTTTTATTTAATTTTGAAGCCTGTTTTTATCTTCTTTTACTAGAGACTGAATATAGTGCCCCAGTCACACATTCTACCAGTTAACTTCATCCAAAGCACCAAACCTTGTAAAGCAGAAGAAAAAGGAGTAATTCACTTAATAGGTCCACAATAATTATTCTTAAGCCTGAACTAGGTTCTTGCATAGTCAGGAAGTGCAGATAATGACATGGCTGAGGTAGAATAGCCAGTGTAACCAAGTCTGAAAGTAGTTAGATTACTATTTCTTTATTGTTCACGATGTTCAAGACAATTTTGGGAAGGATATTATAAATGAATTTTCATAAATTGAAGCTCTTGTCTCTCTTCTATGATATATATATATATATATATATATATATATGTGAAAATAGTTCAAACAAAATATGAATTGATTTTATATAAAGAAATATTGAAAAGGAAAAGGGAACTGTAGAATTTTAACTACATATACATCTATCTGTATTTATTTATTTCTATGTGCTTATTTCTATGTAATTATCTATTCTTGTCATTTCTATCTTTCCCAACCACCTCTCTTTTTATCTCTACTGCCCTCTATACTTTTACTCTCTTTCCTACTCAACTTCTAGCATTTTAGCAATTTAGAAGGTGTTACAAGGCAGACATTTAGAAACTCTGTTCAATGTTATCAGCATCATTGGTAGGGCAGATTTACATGTAGTAACTGTGCCTTTCCCTTTAAAAAAGGCCAGCTAGATCAGTCTGTACTGAAGACTTCATTGAACAGTCATTCAGTCAAATCATGATGTACAAGGGCTGTCAGTATCTAAACAGAAAGCCAGGACTCATTAAAGTTTTGAGCAGGTAAGGAAGGCCCTTCATAGCAAAAAAGAGAAGCCAAATGACCAAAAAGTTGCAAGTTAGAGAAAACAACATTTAGAAGGAGAGATAAGATTTCGTATAAAATATCCTTAACATATTTGAATATAAGTGAAGATAGCTCCAACAGAATATGAATTGGATTTGTATAAAGAAATATTGTAAAGGAAAAGGGAGCTGTAGAATTTCAAAACACAGTTGAAGCGACTCTGTAGGATAATAAGAAAAAAAAAAAAAAAAAAAAAAAACAAGTCCAAAAGGGGTCAAAGGAAAAGACAAAAAACACACAGAAACTGAGAAAAAAGAGATGGGCATTTAAGGATCAGTTTAGGAGATTCAATAATCAGAAAGGGAT
>NC_034593.1:39146631-39150855 GCF_900095145.1 Mus pahari
CACATCCTCCTGCCCCAACCTCCCCAAGCAAGCCACCCATTTTTCTTTCTTTCTTTCTTTCTTTCTTTCTTTCTTTCTTTCTTTCTTTCTTTCTTTCTTTCTTTCTTTCTTTCTTTCTTTCTTTCTTCTTTCTCTTTTGGACAGGGGTCAGGCTGGCACTGAACTCCTGATTCTTCCCTGTCTGCACCTCCTACCCCCAGTCTAGGATTATTGTTATGTATCCTCTCAACAAGCTTCCTTTCTTCCCCCTTGTTTGTTTCCTGTAAACTATGTTGGGTTCTTTTCCAAATGAATAGAGCTATTCAGGTAAGATCTTTAAAATCCGGGGAGACACTAAAATAGTGGTTGCACATGGCCATGGATGAAGGAACCCATCTTAGATCTGAGTAGATGGCTTTAATATTAATTTCTCCAACAATGTTCTATTCCTTTGGTAGGCTTAGTTTAGTTCTCAGGTGCCCTCCAAAGGCCTCTGTGAAGGTGTTGCTAAGAGTTAAGAAAATTTTTCAGAGATGGAACTCCGAGAGAAAACTTCAACTTGTAAGGTTACAGTGGAACCTCAGCCCTTCCCTCTTTCTTTTCCACTTTCTCTTCCTATGAAGTGAACAGTTTTAATATATCTTATGTGCTTGCTGCCACATGATCTGCTGCCACAGGCCTCAAGCAATAGGATCAACTATTGTTTGAAATACTCCAAACTGTGAGCCCAAATAAACCTGCTTTGTTAAATTGATGATCTCAGCCATTTACAACAGTAGTAAATAGCTACAAAACATATAATTCTTAACATTGCTTTTAAATATAAGAGAAACTGTAGAAGTGAGTTATTGATAATATATTCACATATATTAAAATATTAATGTTTCAAGTGATATTTAAACAAAGAGTAGATTTTTAAAATTTTTCTTACATATGTGTAAGATACACATATGTATTGGTACAGATGTATGTGTATGTCCATGCACACATATATCCATGTGAGTGCACATGTGCACAGGGGCCACAGAAAGTCATAAGGTATGATGCTTTGTGACTTCTGCTCTTCTCCTTTGAGAGAGAGCCTTTCACTCATCAGGAATAGTTCCAATAAATATTATTACCTTCCGGGCTTAATCCAAGGCCAAAAATATGTTTGTGAAGCACTGAGCCATTGGCAACCTTCTACATTCCTTCATTCTCTTCAACTACAAGGATGCTCTCTAACTGTGGTCAACTCCCATATCAATGCCAGAAAACCAAGGACCAAAATGTAATTTCTCACAGTTAGGAAAAAAAGAGTTCAGAAAGGAGACAGAAGAGGGTGTGGCTGCTATGAATAACTTTATGAAGAGGAATTAATGAATTCTACTTGATCTTAGGTTGCTTTGCTTGAGAATAGCCCTAGTTCATCCTTCAATAGATTGTTGTCATCAAGAACTTTTAGGAAATACCTCTCAGGAAAATGTCACAGGTTTTCTAGTGGCTTGATACATTACAGCTATTCATAGCCTGTGGTCTAATTCAAGTTCTGATTTTCTTACTCTGGGTAGCTCCTTAAGTGTATTTTCCTTTAAATCACATTGGCCCTCTTGATTTCTAGTTAGTCTTGAGTACCTTCTGAAAGCTTCTATAACTTTTTTTTTTTCAATTTGTTTTGATTGTTTGTTTGTTTTGCTGACACAGCTCACTGCTTGAAATTAGCTTTTTTTCTTTTTTTCTTTTTCCTTTTCTTTTTTTTTTTTGTACCTGGAGAACCACATGGTTAGGATGAGAGCTTTTGCTGTTGAACTTAGAATTCTGTCTTAGATTTAAACACGGGCTTAGAGATATATTCATCCAGGCACAGACATTCCAATCGGAGAAATTAAATGAGCACTTGAGTCTTGAAAGTTTTATCCCATGTTCTCCCTTACCATCACACAGCAAGAATATGCAGAGGTCTGTCTTCCCCCAGATCCAATCACAGATGAGAGATATGTGAATCTGTTAGAGGAACCATTTGGTATAAAAAGAAATCTGGAGTAGGGAAAAGGAAAAGACAAGGGTTCAAAAGAAAACATGGGCAGAATAAGGTGAGGGAAGATGGGGAAGAGACTGAACTCCAGGGAAGACAAGATATCCTCTGAATTTTTCTGTAAGTTTTTTATCTGACTATTTTTTGAGATAGATTTTATATTTGAATAAATTTTTCATTCACTCCTCATATCTTTGGAATTTATATCAATATTCTCATGAGTTCTATTTTTTATGTGACACATCCCATGTCTTTTTATGAGAGATTTATGTGCTAGTTTTCTTTTCAGATTGAATTCACAATTTAGTCACAAAGAATTACTGAGCCCCACTCTCCAATGCTTTTCACCTTCATACAGATTCAATATTTATTATGTGAATAAATTATTCATCTTAAACCACTGACCTAGCAATAACAGTTTGAAAAGAAGTTGTAATGGGAATGTTTCTGGAAACTTTATCTCCACTTTTATAAGTTATAACCTATGTTAATATTTTCTCACTGTTGCTTTCAATTGCTTTGACTCATATATTCAGAGTCTAACTTCATCTAAATTTCCTATTAGAAAGATAATTTAGCTTATGTATTTATACAAACTATTATCACGTACTCTGAGACTTTCAAATTAAAAATTCTTCTGCCATAATGAATCATTCAGTCACTTATCTACTAACACAAGGATATTGTTGAATTATAAAAATTGTGGAATAAATGAACAAGTTTATTAGATGGTTTAGTATTTTGTCAGTTCTGTTCAGTTAAGTACTTGACTTAAAATGGCAGATTCAAAAAATATTAGTGTAGTACTACCCAAGAAAAGATTACAGATTGTTTCTATTTTCTCTTTGTTGTGTGAACTTTCACTGAGGAGATGAAGAGATGCCTACTTATTGCAGCTTGGGCACCAACTGCAAAAAGAAAGGATGTCCCTCAATTTTAGCTTGCTGATCCAATGAGTTTAAATTTGGAATACTTACAGAGGTATCCTTGGTAACTGGGGTTATGTACAGGAACAGGAACAATGTATGAGCAGCTATATCACTGAAATAAACCAAACCAAACCAAACCGAACCGAACCAAACCGAACCAAACCAAACCAAACCAATCCAAACCAACCAAACCAACCAACCAACCAACCAAAAAACTCTAACTCTATCCCACTGCCCCAGCAATGGTTAACTATCTAAAGATTTGAAGCTTTATGAAGCCTCTCCTCCTTCTACAGTAGGTCCATTTTTGTGCAAGCCAAATGAAGGTAATCCCAGGTGCTCCAAATTCAAGGCAACCAAAGGCACGCCCTAGGAGAGTGCCCATCAACACTTCTGTAAGAGAAAACCAATATATTTTTCTTGAAAATTTTCAAATTATCTTTAGAAATTTTAAAGCAATCAGCAAAAATCGAAACAAAAATTTCTTAATCGTTTAATTAAGAAATTGGTCTGTAGTTTCATGGTTAATGGATAAAGCAGGAATTTAATGCTTCAATTGAGAAAATTAGTAGTCACAGAAAAATCAGCTTGTAAATACTTGAATTAATCAGGTTGAGTAGGAGCCCAATACAGAATGACAGCCCCAAACATGAAGATGAAGTTGAAATTCATGCAATGGCACTGTGTTATAAGTTAAGATAATAGAGATATCATGAAATCAAAATTTATATGTAAAATATTGAGACCTGTTTATGACAACAAGAAGCACAAGACTTGAACTCTATTTAGGAACAAAGCAAGATTAAATCCAAGATGAACATTTTATAGAATATAAAACATAATTAAAGAAAACATAGAATAAAGTTCAATGGCCAGGTCAAGAAAGCACAGGAGTGTTTAGCATTGTCCATGTAAAAGATTGCATTAAATATTTTATTTTCTTCGATATTTAATATTTGCCTTGGTTTAATGGTCAAGTTGCCTTTAATCAATCCATGTTAGGCAGACATATGAAAAATAAATTTAAAAAATTTATAATGCACTATGACTGGGAAAATAAATTACCAAGCTACTCATTCAAACTAAAGTTCTGTCTTTGAATGGATATAGCAAGCTCTTACTTTATACTTCTTTTTTAAAATTTTTTATTATTATTTTCTTTATTTACATTTCAAATGCTATCCCAAAATTTCCATACACCCCCTACCCCTGCTCCCCTACCCACCCAATCCCACTACTTGGCCCAGGCCTTCCCTTGTGCTGGGTCATATAAAGTTTGCAAGACCAAGGGGCCTCTCTTCC
>NC_034593.1:39152315-39153557 GCF_900095145.1 Mus pahari
ATCCTAAATCTGATAGAGGACTAATATCCAATATATATAAAGAGCTCAAGAAGCTGGACTCCAGAAACTCAAAAAACCCCATTAAAAATGGGGTACAGAGCTTAATAAAGAATTCTCAACTGAGGAATATTGAATAGCTGAGAAACACCTGAAAAAATGTTCTACTTTATACTTCTTATCTTGGAGTGAAACAAATATAGCCACACTGCAAAAAGATTTAATTAGTCACAGACTTCTGGGGTTGGAGGGGCCACATAAAACAATGAGTCTATCTACTGCCAGAACTAGAACCTGTGTGTATTTTGCAAAAGATGATTAGGCATCTATTTCATTCTGAAAATAAGACTTGATTCATAGCAAGTATCCTCCTGGTTATAATCTGGAAGTTTTATCTGAAAATAAAATAAAACAATTTAGTGAACTTTTATATCTTAAAAAGAAAATACACAAATTGCAAACCCCTTCAGGCCCTTCAGTCCTTTGTCTAACTCCTCTATTGGAAACCCTTGCTCAGTCCAAAGGTTGGCTGCATGCACATGTATTTGTAATGGTCAATCTAGAGAAAAGATTTTCAATAAGCTTATGTTGACTACTGAATCGATTATGAAAATGTTGAAATTATGAGGAGATAATAAGGAGAGAAAACTTTAATTCTTAGGATTTCAGTGGACTTTTCTGGACTGTGAAAGCATGACTCCATCAATATTTCTAATGAAATATTAGATTTCATATTGCTTGCTTAATATAATCCATGTATAGTATAAAATATGGCATATATTATATAAAATGTTAATACTTCATCATTATGCAGACAGTCATGTAATAATTTAAAAGTTTTGTTATGCTCACTTTTGTGTAAGTAGCTGCACACTCAAATATATTCACAAATCAGAAACTTTGTATAAACTATATTGACATATATAGTAATTTATTTTACAGTGAACTTATTAGGCTATGTTCAAGTGAATCTAAATATTAAATTGTTAAAAAGCTCCTTATGAAATACTACACCTTTTTTAGCAGGTAGCTTCTTTAGGCTTTGTAGATGGCATCTTAATGTGTATACATCAATGTGTGTATATATATATATATATATATATATATATATATATATAAAATTTAGTGATAGAATCAGAACATTATGATAGTTAAACTTTACACTCTAGATACTAAATAATATTTTATTACATTAGACTTATGAATTGAGATTTTTGCTAATTACTACAAACATGTTAAATTGAG
>NC_034593.1:39154061-39157560 GCF_900095145.1 Mus pahari
AAAAAAAAAAATAATAATAAATAAAAAAAAATAAAGTGAGCACCTATATCTCACCCACTCTTGCTAAGGTTCAGACAAGACTATAAGGGCCAGTAAGATTTCTTCAGTGAAACAATATTTGCTGGACATTATTGTGTCGCTATACACATGAACTTTCAGTGGCCATGAATACAGAACACAGTCTTCATAAGAACAAGAAAACCAAAATTTCAACGTGAATGTGAGAAAGCCTCATCAAGTTCCATTATACATTGAAGATGTGGTGGCAATTGACAGGTGCTATAATTTGGATAGTCAGGTTGCTCCAGAGATGTCGTCTCTCAGGTGCTTCGCATCCTCCGATAGCTGCACCCATACCAATGTCCATACAGGAAGCACTAAGTGGTCTAAGTGATTTTTTTTTTAAGTATATACATTTGGGAAGCAACATGAGGAGGAATATGGGAGAAATCCCACAGGAAGAAATGGAGGGTGGATTTGATAAATGCACGTTATAGATGCATGAAACTCAAAACCTGTAAAATTTCATAAAATTGGAAAGTAATTTTTAATCAGAGATGTACAATTCATTTGTTCAAAAGTTATTATTTAGTTAAGTTGGCACCATGATTTATTGATCACAATAAGCAATTATGAATAAGGAAAGTTAAAAAAAATAAACGATATTTAGCTATTGCACAGGTTTTACGTTAGTTCTCTGGTATATGGTTTCAGCATTTCAACTTTGGTTGTTAATTTTTTTTTAGCTACCTAGCTATTTCCCTCACCTTTAAATTATTCCTACTTACCCTTATGAGACATATTAGGTTTGTGTGTGTGTGTGTGTGTGTGTGTGTGTGTGTGTGTGTGTGTGTAACAGGCTTTCATGTCTCAGCAGGATCTAAACCTCTCTATAGCTGAGAATGACCTTAACTATGTAATCTTGTTGACTCCTGTTCTGAAGTCCTATTTTTACAAGTGTGTAACTCAACATCCAGATTTGTGCAGTGGTGTGGACTGAACCCAGAGCTTCATGAATGCTAAGCTTGCACTCCACCAACTCAGTTCAGTATCCAGCCCTTTAGCCTGATGGAACATGTGCAAATTTAGTATTTTCATTTTACAAGTGTAGAGACTAAGAACCAGACACCTTCAATACCTAGTTCAAATTTTGTTCAACTCTCAACATTTCTAAAATTCTAATCCGTTAAGCTACTTACAAAAATCTAAAAGAAAAAAATTTGCATGTAAACAACCTCTCAAGAACTTAATAATCCAGGTAAACACCTTTAAGCAAGGCAAAACCAGAAAGCAGAAGAGAAGTTTAAAACCACACAAAAGAATACTGACTAGGGCTACTTTGAAAGTTCTGGTTTATTTCTGTGCTGCTCCTGCATAGATCAACCCTTCCATGTCTTACACTAGGAATGGTAGTAATAACTATATCTTCAACTATGGAAAGGACCTCCCACAGCAAACCCTGATGCCAGGTTTGGGCTTTTATTATGATTTTACTATTAGTGAATTATCCAGAAAAGTTGTAACCTACCTAGAAAAATGTACTAGGAAGATTCTACCCACCTTTAAGCCTTAAGGGAAAGGGTGAAACCTTTGTCCTATTTTTAAATGGTTGTTCTAGTCTGCCTTTCTTGCTGATATGTGGTCTGTGCTGTTCCAATTCTAGAATTCACGTTCTCTTTCCATTTTTTTGACAGTGCATATTTTAAGATAGATGTTTAGTATATTCCTACAGTTTGTAATTCTGTGCTCTTATGTATACCCACACATATTCAGAGTTCCCAAATACCTGCCCGGAGGAAGAGTCACTTGACTACAATTTCTTAAATGGTAAATTCTCAGCTGTTTAATATATTTAAATTGTCTGTTGTCTGTTTTGAACTCTATCTGCTATGTCATACTGGAGATAATAGGTTCGTCTTGTGTATATGCTTTTGTGTGTGTGTGTGTGTGTGTGTGTGTGTTTGTTATGAGAAACAAGGTATCTATAGTTTGAAAATAATACTAAATATGCATGTAATAAAAAGGTCCTATTTTCTTGTAATTTATCATCACTATGAATATTTTCATTTGAGATTTTGATATTTAAAATGCTTTGTGTTCCATCCATAGAAATTACAACAAACATTTATTATATTAAAGTGAATCACAAGAAAATTGAAGTCCTGTCTGCTCTTAAATGCTGTGATGTATATCTTACCACTAACCTAACCTAAAGATTTAAACACTAAAGTCCTGAACGTATGGCAGTGGGAGTGTTACTAAAGACTCATTCACTTAAGAGGTTTTTAATAATTTGGTATTTCCACCAATGAAATTAACAACCTCTTATTGATTAATTAATTATTTAAAAGCTGTACTGACATTATCAATATATTTGCCAAGTGTATATTGCCTTAATATACTTTTACATCTCCTACTTGAAATCATGCAAACTTAAGGAAAGTTTATAATTTATTGGGTGTTATATTCATGATCTTTAAAATATTCCATCAGTGTTCACTGAAATTTATTCTAAATCACTTCATCTGATCAAACACATTCCCTAAGATCTAGTGTTATATGGGTCTGTGTGTGTGTGTGTGTGTGTGTGTGTGTGTGTGTGTGTGTGTGTGTGTGTAGTTGTGTATAAAGAAAGGTACAGTGAAAAGCCTAATTAGTGTTCTTCCCTTCTTTATCAAACATGAGAAGAAAAGTGATCAAAACCTTCTAATGGTCAGAAGCAGGAAAGTTCGGGGGCATTATCTTTCATCTTGAATAAGTCTTTGCTGCATTATTTCTAAGGATTGGTTTGCTGACCTAGTTTGAGAGAGGTTCAAATATTTTAAATTTAAAAAGAGATTATATAATGACATTTTTAAAACTTTATTTCATGCATGCATTTTTTATTTTCTTAGTATATAAAATGACTTCAAAATTGGGATAAGTGAATGTTCCAAAAAAAAAAAAATTCAAAGGATATAATCTGAAATTAATTGTTTAATTCAATAAAACATGTAAATCTCTGCCAAGTCATTACTGTGCGAGGCTATATAGTTTTTATGTTTTCTTTTAAAAATGATTAAATTATACTTTCATGTATTTACTGATTGTTTGATTGATTGATGCATATGTATATGTCCCCATGCCATGACAAATATATGGAGATTGGAGTGCAATTTTCAGGTCTCAGTTTCATTATGTGGGTACTGGGAATTCACTGCATACCATGTGGCCTGGAGGGTGACACCTTTATGTACTAATCTATTTCTCTATTACCCATATTTAATAAAAATTTAATAATATTTTTAAATGGAAATCAGTCTGTTGAGTGTAAATGCACTCAATACTAATACTAATACTTAATATAATGTCAACTTGACCCATGATAGAGTTATCTGAAAGGAGGGAACCTGAATTGACAAAATGCTTCCAGAATTCTGACTGTAAAAAATTCTCTCTCTCTCTCTCTTTCTCTCTCTCTCTCTCTCTCTCTCTCTCTCTCTCTCTCTCTCTCTCTCTC
>NC_034593.1:39157615-39162826 GCF_900095145.1 Mus pahari
GTCTCTCTCTCTCTGTCTCTCTCTCTTTCTTTATAGCACAACTTTTTATTGGATATTTTCTTTATTTACATTTCAAATGTTATGCCCTTTCCTGGTTCATTCCTGCTCCCACTGAAACCCCCTATCCCATCCCCCCTCCCGCTGCTTCTATGAGGGTGTTTGCTTCCAAGGGCCTCTCCTCTAATTCATGCCTGACAAGGCCATCCTCTACTACATATGCAGATGGAGCCAAAGCTGGCTCAATGTGTACTCCTTGGTTGGTCTTAATCCATGCTTAATAGGGGGAGAAGTAGCCCATTTTATGTGGTGCCATCCCTGGGCTGGTGGTCTGGATATCTATATGAAAGCATCATTGGGAGGAAGCCAGTGAGACACACCTTTCCATGGCCTCTGCATGAGCTCCTACCTCTAGATTCCTGCCCCATTTGACCTCTTGCCTTGACTTTCCTTGCTGATGCACTGTCATCTTGAAATATAAGTCAAATAAATCCTTTCCCCTTCATGTTGCATTGGTAACAGTGTTCATCACAAGGATAATAACCCTACCTAAAACACCTATAATCTATAAAAATTTAGGAAATTTAATTAAGGATGCAATGAAGAAATTTCAACATAGGAATTTTGAAAAGCATAGGCAATGTAATATGCAAGATATTTTCATGATGACATAGTACTTGTATTCCTAGACTACTTACTAAAATCTCAGACATCATATATTATACAGATTGGTTTATCTTTGTCATAATGTTGCTGTTTCCCGTATTTACAACTTAGAAAACTGAAGTATTCTCAGATGATAAAAGATACGCAGCTAATAGAGGACTTAAACCCCCTGGTGACACTCGACAAATTCAGTGTCAGTACAATATAGGTGCACACCTCTGATAGAGGTGGATTGTATTTAACAGGAAGTAATTACATCAGCACAAACACTGAGTTATTTCACAGAATTTACTTACAAGCTGTGACTGGTCCAATGATACATTACATTGAAAGTTTGCTTTAGCTTTTTTCAATTTTCTTTTCTTTTCTTTTTTTTTTTTTGTTTTTTTTTTTGTTTGTTTGTTTTTGTTTTTTCAAGTGAAGTGTATGTATGCAGGGTCAGGTTTGTTGGGAAGTGAAGAGAAACTGAGTAGAAGGAAGGGAAGGAATATGGTCATTTTACACGGTTTGAAAAAATAATTATAATAGTCAAACAAAACCATTTCCATTCACAACTATATAATTTTTAATTGTCATGCATATAATAATAGAATGCCAAATAGTTACAGCATGCATATAACTCTTAATAAATCATTTTTCACAACAACCAAGATACATTTACAACAACAATCAGCTGAGGCACTTATAAATAGGTGAATGAATAAATATATGTTTTATGCATACACGGTAGGGCTGTATTCAGCCATCTACAATAATAGAGGTATGTCAATTGAAGGAAAATGAATGTTAAGTGAAATGTGCTAGATTCAGAGAGATAAGTCTCACATAGTTTACTTTTACACGTGAGAATGTAAGTGGAATGCATAGCAGAGGGGCTTATAAATGACAGGGGACCAAGGAATAGGAGAGCTAATGGGGCAAAATGAAAGAAAAGGTGACTTCGGCCAATAAAGCACTCTCCAACCCCACTAGGCATTCCCTGGAACCTTGACTGTTAAGCCTGCCAGAGAAACATGTAGTCCCACAAAGCAGGTAGATAAGCTTCAGATAGTCACTCTCTCTCTCCTCTCCTGGAAACAGGATCTCTGGGTCTCATCCTTAGCTCTGTAGCAACTACATACTGTTGCCTTTCTTCACTCTGCCCCAGTTCTGAGAAGACTAACCAAATCTTGGTAGAATACCTTGCTTTCCTCCCACCTATGAACCCCTCTTCTCCCTCTCTCCGGCACCATCCTTATTACTAAGGGTCAGGTATCAAGACCCATAGTAATTATTAAATCTAAATAAACACTGGAAGGAAATGGACAAAATACTTTGGGTGTTGAAACTGAAAATCGAACTAACAAAGAAAACCAACATGAGGAAAATCTGGAAAAGAACAATTTAGAATCTCAGAGGCATCCTTACCAACAGAAGACAAGTGATACAAAAGGACATCTAATGCATTAAGGAAACAATAAAAAAATGGATAACTCAGTCAAATAGAATGTTTAATATAAAAATCCTAACACAAACATTCAGGAAATCTGGGGCACTATGAAAAGACAGAATCTAAGAATAATAGGGATAGAAGACAGAGAAGGAACCTAGCTCAAAGGCATCGAAACAATGCTCAAAAATAAATCATAAAAGAAAATTTCCCTAACCTAGAGAAGGAGATCCATAGCACAAAACATGAAGCATATAGAACACCAAATAGATTGTACTAGAAATTAAATTCCCGTCAACACATAAAAATCAAAACACTAAACATATAGAACAAAGAAAGAATATTTAAACCTACAATTGAAAAAGAGCAAATCACATATAGAAGCTGACCTATTCAAATTATATTTAACTTCTAAATGGAGATTCTAAAACACAGAAGGACAGGGAAAGATGGAAACAGGGCCCGTTAAATTAATAGGAATAAATGCACATATGAACTCAAGGAGATCAAGGCAGCTTGCACAGGGGCCTGTACAAGCCTGTACCTCATGGATTTCTAAGTGGACACAGGCTCTTATTCCTACACCTGTTTACCAGAAGATATATATATATATATATATATATATATATATATATATATATATATATATATATGATAGCCACTTGCAAATTAAATTTTATTTTCTTTAAGTGAGTCTTACTGAGGAAGCTACTCTTATGCTCTGGATTTGGTATGATGCTACTTATATTAACTTGGTCTTCAAAATTACATGGGAATCTGCATGTCTGCACATAAGACACTGATCAATACTGTCCCTGGTTTGTTTTGATTGGTAAAGTTGCTGGGCAAGGGAGGGAGGGAGGGAGGGAGGGAGGGAGGGAGGGAGAGACAGACAGACAGACAGACAGACAGACAGACAGACACATAGAGAGACAGACAGAGAGAGAGACAGAGAGACAGAGAGACAGAGAGACAGAGAGACAGAGAGACAGAGACAGAGACAGAGAGAGACACACAGAGAGAGAGTCAGAGAGAGACAGAGGAGGGTTAGGTGAGGGGAAGGGGGAGGGAGAGAGGGAGGAGAGAGGGAGAGGGAAAGGGACAGGGAGAAAGAGGGAGAAAGAGAGGAAGAGAGAGAGGGAGAGAGTGGGAGAGAGCAAGCAAACCACTTTGCCCTGAGAGGAGTAAAGAGCAGACCTGAGAGGTGCTGAAGAAAAAGTATAGCCTTCATGTAAGAGTCAGGATCAGGACCCAGGAGAGCAGAAGGTCTGCATCTGGGATAGCCAAGATGGAATGTAGATTTTAGTAAGTGATAACTCAGGCAAATTGAAGGGGAGGTTGTGGCCATGTGGAAGTTTGGGAGTGGTCGAACCATTGAACTAAAACCTAATATTATATTATATTAACATATAAGTCTGGATGTATGCGCCTTTCACTTGGGAACCCAGAACACTGGGGCAGGTAGCTAGGAATGTGTAGCTGCCACCAGGTCAATTACAGAAGAGATTAATTGGCTACTCCAACACTCTCTTGTGAGTTCTGAAGAGGTTTATTTTTTGACAATTTCATTCTTTTACATAAAAATTATAATAATTTTTAACTCCGTTCAGCCCTCTCATAACACTCTTTTCTCCCTGGTATCCTTATCTGACACAATTGCCTTATTCATTCCAGTCTGTTTTTTTAATGTGGGTCACTGAGTTTAATCCACATGGCTTACATGGCTTGGGTGTGAGAATATCTACTCATGGACAACTTGTCACTGGACATAATTCTGCTGACACTCCTCAACAATATTCATATCAATAATTCCTCATGGAGTTTTGCTTTAATTATGATATCATTTTCTGCTGCTCCTTCAGTTCTTCTGTAGAAATCACTATATTTGATCGTCTTTATTTTGAGTTTTATATAAAATTATATCGAATTTATATAAGTGTACACTATTACAAATGTTTGCTTCCCAAACTTCTAGAAATTCAGCTGGTGCAACTAAGCACAATCAACAAAGATGTGGGTCAGTATTTTTTCTCACCCCGACAAGCTCCTGCATAAATGGCCCAGAAGAATCAGCCTTCATCTTTCACATAATTTAATAGAGTTATTCCATTTGAATAAACAATATTATTTTCTGTCTGTTTTATATCTGGAGTTGTATGAGAAATAAAGACTCTCTGGTTTTGTGTGGATGCTTGCTCTTCTTTGCTCAACAATATATTTTTTAGATTCATGATCATCTTGATGGTTCTTTATTCGTCCTGTTTAGCTTTATCCTGTGTGGCTTTATCACAGCACCGATCCATCCTATACTTGATGACAGTAAGATAGCAGGTCTGAACATACATATGCAATTCCTATAGTATTAAAGCTAAGGACTGAATCTGTTGGAGAAAAATTTAGGCATGTTAATTACTAGTAAGGACCTTTAAAACATTTCTTTAATGTGATGACCTATGGAAACACAAGATGGATTTGAATTGATGTGTTTTCAGCCCAGACTATCCATTGTTTGTTATTGTAAGTGCTGTCATTGCAATCTGAGAGGCATGTCATATCTGCTTTTCAGATATGACTTTCTCATTGTTGTTCATAGGAAACCCGTTACTAAATCATTGTTCCATGTTCTCTAGCTTTTTTTCATTTTTGACTGTTTTGTTTTATTTTCAGATTTGTGACTGCTCACTCTCCCTCCCTTCCCCTCTCTCATCTACATGTGATGTCTTTCTATTTAATTGTGGCTGACGTTGAAGTTTGAATGCCCTTCCCTCATCTTCCTCAATGTTTATGTGGATCCTATACTATCATGCCTGGGTCGTATATATTCTTGACACAATCCATTTATAAGCATATGAATAAAAATCATACATACTTTTAGGAATTTACAGGAATTTTTAGGAAAAGTCCACAGAGCTAGTTAAGTATTCCAGTCAATATCCTAAGTTAAGTGGCATAAAACCATATTTTTGAAATGAGCTCAGGAAGAATTCTGACATCTAAGTAAGGTGGCTATTCCCAGCATTGTGATGTTTGTGGTCACTGTAAATCTTGAGCATGGTGCAGTGGGATCACCAGGATTTTCCTCTCCTCCTCTCCTCTCCTCTCCTCTCCTCTCCTCTCCT
>NC_034593.1:39163375-39178768 GCF_900095145.1 Mus pahari
TCTCTCTCTCTCTCTCTCTCTCTCTCTCTCTCTCTCTCTCTCTCTCTCTCTCTGTAAAATCAAGGCAGAAACATAGTAGAACTGACACTCTAGTTGAACTGAGCCAGGATGTTGAGGGCCTCTATGGAACTTCTCCATAAAGTGAAGGCTTGGGTGGCACACTCCTGGGGCTAGATATTCCTGTATGAGCAGCAGCTTTCAGAACCAGACACTAAAAAGGGAAAGACTCAATGACCCATTCTGACCAGGGTATAAAAGTCAAGCAGTCCTCACATTTATTACCCACAAGGAGTGCTGAAACAAATTCAAAGAGGAATTATTCTCAGTAAGAGACAGCTGAAGTTCTATTATTGAAAACAAATGCATAGAATATTGTTGCAGCCATGCCTCAACAAAAAAATATACTCCTTTGAAATAAGATTTATTTTGTATACAAACTTTTTGTTTTATAACTTTGATTTATACCTACTTTTTACATTTATTACTTAAGAGGGACTTTTATACATGCATAGAATGTATTTTGATCCCATTCATTCCTCATCCCACTCCTCTCTTTTTGTATACCATCATTTGACATTCTCCCGACAACTTTATATACTTGATAATTATTCTGTAACCCACCATGACCAATTAATGTTACTTAGGCTAGCTGAATATAGATGTGAGACTATCCTATGGAGCATGGCCGACCTTCAAGAAACCACCTGCTTAAAAAGAAAATGAACTCCCCTTCAAATTTATCACCCATCATTTCTACCACTTCTTTCATTTTAATTTATAAGGCACGATGTCATCATAGCTACTTCTTCCTGTCTTTACAGTATCTTAATTCTCTCATTTCCCATATCTGACAGTTTGACTCAGCAATTACTGCTTCAGATTGCATTTGTCAAGCCTAGAGCATATACATGCCTCTTTGCCCAATGTCTTAGGAATTACTTGAGATTGCTCTTAAGCCATGGTCATGACTCCATCATTGCCTTAGGCATTCTGTGAGGCCTGATTTGTATTCTATATCTGAATATTAACAGCCTAACTCTTTAGCAAATGAATTATACTCTTTGAAGTGATTCTTCTCATAGCTGGATCTCTGCATGTTAGCTGATTTGGGATCATTAGTGATTTGTAGATACTATCTGCAGGGATCCATTGATGTTGGATGCTTAGAGAAAATTTCCCTGTTTTTATGAGACAAAATATGGATAATCTCAATGCCATTTTACTTTTTTTTTTTAAGAGGGTGGTTCCTTATGCTAAACTTACATTTTAAACCCAGTGCTGAAGTCTTATTAGGTGAAGTAAGAATTGTTAAATTTTCACAGTGCTATAGTTTAAATGGATTGCATAAGATCTACAACTTATTCGTTAGGGTACCATTGGCAGGAAAATCGACTGCTGTGAGGTAATACAGTTCATCTGGGACCTGCCCTCAATGGTGCTTGAATTGTATTAGCAAATCAGTATATTCATCATAAGTAAGGAAGATATGTTATTAAAATGAATTGGGTACCTTGTTTACTTTTTTTAATTAGATATTTTCTTCATTTACATTTCAAATGCTATCCTGAAAGTCCCCAAAACCCTACCCACCCCCCCACCACCCTGCTTCCCAACCAACCCACTCTTGTTTCCTGGCCCTGGCATTCCCCTGTACTTGGAAATATAATCTTCACAAGATCAAGGGCCTCTCCTCTCAATGATGGCTGAATAGGCCATCTTCTGCTACATATGCAGCTAGAGACACGAGCTCTGGGGGTACTGGTTAGTTCACATTGCTGTTCCTCCTATAGGGTTACAGACCCCTTCACTTCCTTGGGTACTTTCTCTAGCTCCTCCATTGGGAGCCCTGTGTTCCATCCAATAGATGACTGTGACACAAACCATTAAACAAAGGTTGCTTGACCCTTCCAAAATGGAATAACTCCTCAAGAAGGTCTTCAACAGGCATGGACTACCAGGAGAGTTTTCTACTTTTAGAAACATAAGGTACACATATTACTGTTGTTTACAAGTTTTCAAAACACTGAACACAGGTTATCTTTATATGAATCAGGTTTAATCTCAAAAATTCAAAATTAGTTGATATTAGAAAGGAAATTTTTCTCATGAATTTCTTGGTATAGTATACAATTTTATTTTATTTTTTTACCTTTTGTGTATAAGGTTGTGTGCATATGAGTCCAGTGCCTATAGTGGCCAGAGAATGCCATGAGATGCTGTGGAGGTACAGGTGGTTGTAAACTGACAGGTGTGGTTGCTGGGAACAGAAACCAAGTCCTGTGGAAGAACAGCGAGCACTGTTGAGTCATCTCTCTGCCTCCCTTGTAGTTTATATATATATATATACCATGTACTCATACTGTCTCTAGGGGATTAAAACAGCATGGATCTATAAATGTTGCTAGCACCTCTACAAGAAAGTCTTTCATCTAAAACTAGTTTTGTGCATAATATTTAGTCATGTATTAAGTTATTTTTAGATGTTTTTTTAAACTGAAAAATGTGGCCACACTTTAATTTTTTTCTGAAGACCATTTGAATGTGTTCCAATAGGATGAGTCATTATAGAATCATAGATTATTTATTAAGAAAGAGGGAGTTCAACTGTGGTAGCTATTGCGTTTGTATTGTGATGTTTGTATATGCAAGGGTAGGGCACCATTCTATCCATGTGTACTGTACTGACCACAGCAGCCTTCAGCCACAGTTCTGTTATTTCCAGTGATGATAGCTTGTCTTGCAGTACCCTACCACTGACCCTCTCATAATAGATTCATAAATATTGCCTTGAGAGCTATCTGCAGATTTTGAGTTCCAGGAACCAGGCTGGGCACTTTTGATGGCAGACACTGTATCAGGAAATAGTTTACCCTCCCTTCCTCACAAACCCATTGACCTTTTGAACTCAAGGCAGTACTAATCCTTCTGGTCTGACAGTTGCTTGCAGGAATTCACTAAACTCTCTTCTTTCTAGAAAATTTTTAGTCGGTATGATCAACAGAAATGCTGAACATGAATTTTGTGTACAGAAGAAAAAGCAGTAATGATATGGGTAATTGAAATAAATCTAATGTTTTACTTGCATACTGTGAGGGCATATCCTGCAGGGAGAAAGTTGACTTCTTTCTATGTACCATAAGAATGTAGAATTGCAAAAAACAATAACTAAAATGATGGATTTTTTCAACATAAGGATATTTATAATAACTAAAACTCTTCAGGAATAGACTGAATACCTGTGAAAGTGGGGAAGCTCCCTGGAATTCAACGCAAGTAGAAGTGTCTCTTTCAGACTTGTAAATAAAATTTTAAGACAGATCTAAAAATAGGTAAATTTATAACCCAGAGTCTAAATTCATGAAATGTGATGAATCACAATACAATCCATTTTGCATCAAAGCACTGCTTGTGTGTTTAAAAGATACCTATGTGCTCTGCTATGAATGTGTCTAACCAACTAAAGTTTTCCGTGAAATCAGTTATATTCTCACTAGAAATGCTGGAAAACCCTTTCTGGTTCACCTCTGGTGCAGGGTTTTGCTTTGTTGTATTCGTTTTGAATGTGCTGTATATACGTACATATTTTATATACGCTTCCAAAGTTATAAGTTTCAGGTTTTAATTTTAGTGCAGATACATATCTTTTCAAATGTTTTTGACTCTTTATGTTTACTGTATTTAAAAATCTATTTCACACTTGTTATTTATTTATTAAATCTGTTATATCTTCTTTATTGATTTATAATTTTTTTACATATATATTTTGTAAGTAAATTATTTTGTTTATTTTGTAAGTTTTCTTTTTGGTTTGGTAACTTATTTTATACCAAAAACATAACTGTTTTTTTTTTTTTTGTGGAAAGTCTTATTATATTTCAAGTAAAAATAAGTTATGTTTAATGTCCAATGTATCACAATTAGATGTTGTTAAAATACAGGAAATAAGTGTATTCTTCCATATTTCCAATAAAAGGTTTATTCTTCTTATCATACTTTATACTTAAATTTTCACTTACTTTTATTTTTGTAAATATAATATGCCTACCTGTTCTTATGTCCATCAGATGTGTGTATTGTCCATAGATGCTAGAGGAAGGCAATGGATCCCCTTGACCTTCAGTTACAATCACTCGTGAACCTACTGGTATGGGTTCTAGGAATCGAGTCTGGCTCTTTTTCTAGAAGATAAGAGTTAGCATCTGCTGAGGTGCCTCCCTAGATTGTTCTAGATTGTCCTATCTATCTATCTATCTATCAATCTATCTATCTATCTATCTATCTATCTATCTATCTATCTATCTATCTATAAAACCACAAAACTATAAACCTATAAAATCCTGAACCTATAAATGGAACTGATAGTAGTTATGGTGGTGAAAAACAGCTATAGAAAGGGAGGTAAGGAAGAGTTGAGGGAGCAATCTATGTGTGTGATTTTTATATATACATATATATGCATGGGGGGTCTTGTGTGTCTGTGTGCATGTATATATGTATACATATTACTGTGTGAATAGATAGATAGACAGATAGATAGATAATAGATAGATAGATAGATAGATAGATAGATAGATAGATAGATAGATAGATGCTGGAATATATATATATTTATATATCTATATCTATATATCTATATATCTATCTATATCTATATCCATATCCATATCCATATCCATATCCATATCCATATCCATATCTATATCTATATCTATATCTATATCTATATCTATATCTATATCTATATCTTTAATTGCCAGCCCAATTTTTTCCTTAAAGCTTACTTGTGAAAGCCTTTTGGAAGTATACTATAACATACTTTAAGGGGAAAAAAAATTAAGCACAAACTGAAAATTATATTTGGCAGACACCACTGTTGAACCTATAAATAGAGCTCTTTGGAATATCAAAGCTAACAATAGGTTGTGTTTTATTGCTTGGGTCACATATAAAGATTTTCCAGCTAATTTGAGGTTGTGTGTGTTGATTTCAAAAGAGGAAAGTCAGGGCTTACTTATTTTCCTCTTGGGAGCTTTGCTTTCTTCTGTATTCTGTTGCAAGGGTGGGGGTATTTTTTTATAATGGTGTCATAATTTTCACTTACTTCCACTGGGAATATAAAAGTAATATTTTTTCATGATAAGGTCAAAAAAGAAAGTCTGAACTTCTGATGTATTTTAATATAATAGTTTATCTGGTGAAAATTCCTAATCTCTTTAAAGGTAATTTACCTGTCAATCCAGCATTACACTGGCATACAAATTAATGCCTGTAAAGAAAATATTTAAGTGTAGAAACAGCAGGAGAATAGAAGAAAAGTAGGCAGTCCTCATAAATAGTTGTATTGCGTTTTCTAACTACTGAAAATGCATATTAAGACTCTAAAGATGTCAAACACCTTTGGTTTTCAAATATTTACTAAACTATCACTTGTGGCTCTCCTCACAAGTTGGATGCCAATATCTTCTATATGATACAGAATGTTGCCAGGTAAATAAAGTATCTGAACACATGGCCCTTAGTGCTGGGAAATTGGAATTAAGAGCACCTCAGATGAAAGATAGTAATAAGACAGGGTTATCGATGCAACATAGATTTTAATAATAGGGCAGATATCTGCCCAGCTCTAGTGCTGATTAAAGCTTATTGTAAATATAAAGGATTGTGTGACTTTTATCTGGGAACTAAATGGTCAAAGGCGGCATAGAAAGCATGGGTTGGGATTAAATAAATTCTACAACAATAACTCAAGAAATAAAAATTTTAACTGCCTCAAGAGTTCCTGAAAATTACCAAATTGATGAGGACACTCTATTCTTGTTTTTAAATAATCCATAAGGTTTAGTGAAAAATACACTTAAACACTTGAGTGGCCTAGAAGATGCTCAGACCACCCGACCTGTCTGAAGGGAAATATGGAAAATTATGGAGCTGCCTTGAAGTTGGTCAAAGAGTTCCAGGATTTCAGCTACAGTGAGCCATCACTTATGCATGGTGATTTATGTGTATTTGTGGTCTTATCTGCTCCTATATATAATCGTTTACCCATAACTCAATAAACAACCCCTATAAAACTCATCTGTTCTGCACACTGGACTTTGGAGGCATCCTACTTTGTTTTGCAATGGGTTTCCTATCTGGGGTAAGCAGACATGTGTTTAAAACCCTCTAGCAATAGTTATACATCATAGAGATTGTTGCTTTTTAGGTCTTGGCTAACAATCAAAAGTTTGACTGGTTATATCCAGTTGTAATTATGCATGGCATTTAAATCCCTGTTAAAGTTCAACAGAGATTAACTAAGGAAAAGTATTTGCAATTTAGTTTTTTTTTTTAATCTCATCCTGCTGTTAAGAGTTCAAATATAGCAATAATATATTATATTCAAGAACACATATGTTGTTAGGAAGAAAAAAATCATACATGGTGGTTTATGCTACTAGCAGCTGTTAATAGAGTCATTTAACTGTGTGTGTTATCCAGGTAAAATAATTGAAGAGTAGGCTAACATCTGCTTAACATCTGAGTTATCAAGACACTGTATATGTTTTACCTCTTTGAACAGCATTATGCTTGTTATTAAGACCTATTTATGAACAGCAACTTTTCCCCTACTATGTATTCAATATCCATTCTTCACTAGCTGCCATTTGATTTGTTAGTTCAGGAAGCAACATCTGTGTTTTTACAGGTCAGCACATAAAGAACTCACTGTACCCTTTATGTCTCAACAGGGACTTCATTTCCCCACTGTATAACCAGTAACATTTAGGGAGGTTGAGCACACATTCATCCAGTGTGTAAGCATTTCTGGAATTGGCTTGCAGCTGAACAATTACACAGAAGCACAGAGAAATGTGACAATGGACACAATCAGTATCTCAAGGCTATAATGTGTTTTTGTATGCATGGTTATGAGTCAGGGTACCATGGAAGAAGGCTACTCCTGATACTCGAGCCACCTGCCATTACAGACCCATAAAAGAATGCAGAAGCTTTTCAATATGAGCCAGTAAATGAATTGGGTAGCAATTTCATCAAGTTTAGATCTGATTGCTTCAGCCGTTGTCACACTCAGGGCGACAATGTTCCTGTGACTGCCGGTGCTAGAACAATGCTGCTGTGTCTGCTGCAGCAGCCCTTCCATAAAAGAATGAAAGGCTTTGATCACATGGTTATACAAAGTGCAAGCAGTCAGAAACGCATGAACGTCTTTCTCCATGCTGTATAGTATCAGTGAAACATGCTAAGCCCTGAAAGTCAAAGAAACTCATGAAAGACATACTAAGTTGGCAGCTACTCCACAGAGAATGACTATTAATATGAAACCTATTTTGTAAAATAGGACCTTTTATTTTTCTTTGATTACAGAGACCACATTTAAGGTTTTCGTGGAAGAGCACTGATAAATTCATTGACTTTAAAGAAACTAGTGAATAAATGCATTATTTAACAGTAGTATGCTTTATATGAAAATTAGTTTGGGATTATAATCATCCTAATTTACATGAAGTAAGCATGTGGCTTTAAGTGCATTTTTTTGAGTCAGGAAATATTCTAGGAGTTGTAGTTTTAATCATGATTGAATGATGCACAATTGCTGGCACCTTCATAAGGATTCAGAAATAGAAATTATCACTAAATACATTTATAAATTATATGGAACAATATTTTAGACTGTTATTATCTACTGGGAATACATTTTGCATGCAAAACATACATTTACTAGATTGCTGACAATAAAAAAATTAGAAAAGATAACATAATGAATTTTTTTTTTTTGCTGGATCATATGGTAGATATATTTTTTAGCTTTTGTCGAATGCTCCACACTGATTTCCACAAGACTACACCAGTTTGCAACCACACCAAAGGCGAATTACAAAAGTCATTCATTCCTCGACACCCCCTTTCAGCATTAGTTGTCCATTGTTTTGTTGATCTTAGTCATTCTGACCTTCAGTAAGATGAAATCTCAAAATTGTTTGATTTTCATTTCCCTAATTGCTAAGGATTATAAACCTTTTTTTTTTCTTTTTTGAGATATTTCTTAGTCATCTTCATTTTTTAAGGAACTCTGTTTATACCTGTAGCCCATTTTTTTTTCTCCTGGGTCATTTTTTTTATAGTCTTTGGGTTTCTTCTTCTATTTTTATAGACATGTACTCTTTGTGGAATACTGGCATGAATGTCATGGGAATATCCAACCATTTTATGATTATACTTATATCTTCCTTCACAAGTTGAAATCCTTGTCTAGTACTATTATTGGACCAAGGACCTATGACTAGACAGTTATTCTTCCAATGGGAAACCCTAATATTTCTGCAAAATAGACATAATATCAAAATGACTGCTGATGATTTATTACATACTCACACATCAATGAATCTCTCTGTCACCATTAGAAAAGACTCTATTTGCTGTAGACGGTTATTAAGACAGAGACTCTCAGCTGGCCAAAGTACAGAGAAAAAAAAATCCTGCAGAATGTTCTACCCTAAATGGAGCTATTTACCACACTCCCTTCTCCAAAGTCTTAGGGAGGGCCAGAAAGAGTATCAGAGTCAGAATCAATAGATAACTACCAGGAAATGGTGTCTCCTGGAAACAGTTGGGCAGAAGCACAAATGAATTCACATAGTTAGTGACAGCATGCACAAGACCACTCAAGCTCAAACCAGACATATACCAGTATGGAGAGAAATGTGGAGCATACAAACAACTCTAGCCTTAAAGCTGTAGAAAACTGTTGTCTGTTTTCTCTGAGTGTAGTCATTGGTATATCAGCATGCTCCAGATTGTTAGGGCAGCAATCATCTTGAGGGAGAAAAGGGACACAAAGTTGGGTGTATGGAGAAGTGAGGTGGTAGATCTGGGAAGAATTTGGAGAGGGAATAAATATGATCAAAATCTAAAGCACATTGTAAAATATTACTAAGGAACTATTAATTTTTAATTGTTAGAGGTTGCCTGAAGTATAGGATCATCATTTTTGTAATTTCAAGCTTATTGAGTTACATGTATTGGACATACAGATTTTTAAACATGGTTTCATTCTCTATGTAATGTTATTTGCCTTTTGCTATTGCTTATAATTTATAATGCAGTGGTCATATACTATATATAAAAGAAAAAATCATCATCATACTATTTTATTTGTAGCAATGATATTTTTGTGTTTTAATATAAATGGAAACAGTAATTCTCACAAGGCTAATAAAATTAGCAGAAAGACAGCTATTAAAAATGATGGGTTAGAAATAAGCACAAAGTTTTGAAAGGAGAAGAGACATCAGCAACAACACATGCATATACTGTCATATATGTCATTTGATTTTATATCCAATAGTCATGATTTCATATAAATTTTACGTTATAAAACTGCATTTATGTTCGGGCAAAATAAAGCATTATTGGGAATAATAATGTGGTTATTCCTGTGATTGTAACTTGCCATCATTGTAACAGAATTTATAAATATTGTTTATTCAAAAAACTTGCACTTTTTATTTAAAAAGTGTTCTAATATATTGTACTATATACATGTGTATATATACACACACACACACACATATATATATATATATATATATATATATATATATATATATATATATCTTCATTTATCTAACATGAATGCCATAAACCATCAAAACCGTATAGGTAGTTTTAATGAGAAATATACCACACTTTAAAATGACCAATAGGATAAATAACAAAAGATAAGAGTGATATGATGTTATCTCACAAAATTAAAGATATCAAACGGTGTTCCATAATTTGTCCTGATTTTTATATCTTCAGTATTATAATTTACCTTTCAATCATTCACAAATGAAAAAATAATTATTAATATCTTTTTTTATAAAATCAATGAAATTTTTTTCTTATAGTTTATTTATATGGTGTATTATATTGACTGATTTTCATATGTTGTAGTCATCCATATGTTTCTGGGATGAATCTTACTTGATTGTGTTGATAATCTTTATGATGTATTCTTATACATGTGGTAGAATGGATAAAGGAAGTGTGTTATATTTATTTAGTGGAGTATTATTCAGCTGCTAAAACTAAGAACATCATAAACTTTGCAAGTAAATGGAAGGAAGTAGAAAGATTCATCCTGATCAAGGAAATCCAGATCTGGGAAAACCAACAAAATATGTACTCATTTATGAGTGGAAACTAGCTATAACGTAAAGGATAATTATGTTACAATTCATAGACCCAGGGAGGCTAAATAATAAGGAGGGCTCAAAGGCATGGGAAAATAAATTAGAATAAATTTCAGGGATGAACTGGGAATAGGTGGGGATGGGAAGAGTAGGGATCAGATAAAGGGAAGGATGCGGGGAGAGAGTACTGGGAGAAATGACTATAATTGAGGGGCATTTGGGGATGTGGAAGCCTAATGCAGCAGAAACTTGCAGGAATTTATGATGTTGGCCGTAGTGAATCTTCTAGTCCTGTAGTATATGGAGCCTGAACCAGTCATCTTCAGTAACCAGGAAAGGATGCTACTGGTGATACTGAGACATCAACTCAGCCATGAAACCTTTGACCTACAATCTATCCTGTATGCAAAACGTGCTTGAGTAATAATGATACAGAACTTGTAGGAGTGGTCAACCGAAAAGTAGTCCAACTTTAGGCCTACTCCACAAGAAGATGCCCACGCTAGCACTGCCTGTATGGCAAGTAATGCTAGGCTGGATAGCCCAGAGACCTAGAATAGAACTAGGCATAACTATCGAAAATAATAACAAAGGCAATTAAATAATTCCTAGTAATATTCTGCTATCCTCACAGATATGTTCCTAGTTCATTGGTCATCAGAAAGGCATCCTGCAGCAACACGTTGTAGCAGATGCAGACACCCAGAGCAAAGCACTATGCAAAGCAAGGGGGAAACCTGTAGAAGAGAGGAAGGATGGATTCTAGGAACCAGAGAAGGCAAGGACACCCCTGTAGCATAACCCATAGAATCAACTAAACAGAGCTCATAGGATATATTTACACACACACACAGACACAGACACACACATGCCCACACACATGTATGTATGTATGTATGTATGTATGTATGTATGTATGTATGTATGAATGTATAGACATAGACATAGATAGAGATATATTCATATATACAACCCATATAAATAGATTG
Source organism: Mus pahari (assembly GCF_900095145.1). Lineage (NCBI taxonomy): Eukaryota > Metazoa > Chordata > Mammalia > Rodentia > Muridae > Mus > Mus pahari. The sequence continues at coordinate 39,174,543 of NC_034593.1, forward strand.
CATAGCTTGATCTTTTTTGAGGAATCCTGACATTGGGGACGGAGCGTGTCTCTGACTCTTTTGCCTGCTCTTGGCACCCTGTTTTTTGGATTGTCCTACCAGCTTTGATATGAGGATTTGTGCCTAGTATCATTGTATTTTGTTATGTTGTCTTTGGTTGATATCCCTGGGAAGCATGCTCTTTTCTAAAGGGAAACAGAGGAGGAGTGGATTTGGGCAGAAAGGAAGTGAAGGGGGAACTAAGCAGAACAGAGGGAGGGGAAATTCAGTCAGGGTGTGATGTAGGAGAGAAGAATTAATCAAATATATATATTTAAAAATAATGATTTCATTAATTCTTTCAGATTTTTATACAGTATTTTGTGAATATATTTATATTTTTCCTAAACTCTATAATCATCCTCTATAACCATCCTACTCTTTTACTTTCGGTCACAACCAACTATATTTTTTACATTTTTCTATATCTAGTTTGGTTTGTTTTTCTCAGCTAGTCTAGTAGAGTATGCCTTGCTTGGTCCTGACTTGGTATATGATCAACATACCAGCAGCCACATACAAAGAACAAACAAGAATCCTTCTTTTCCCAACAGCTATCTAATACTACTAGCTCCACAGCTGTGGTTCTGAGCTGCATAAAGAAGCCAGCTGATCAGAAGCAGTTTAGTGTTAAGCACTCCTCTATGGTCGCTACATGAGTTCCTTCCTTGATTGTCTGCCTGGACTTCCCTCAGTGATGGACTATAACATGATGGCAGACTTTAATATGCCGAACAAATTAACACGTTATTTCCAAAATTGATTTTGGTCAGTATTTTCTCCCCATAGAAAGCAAAAAGAAAGATAGGGTTATATGACAGAATTTTTCCTTGGGGATACAAAACAGTACCTCAGATCAGGAGCAATGTCAGACTAAATCATGAATAATAATCAAGTCTAATTTGGAAAATTAATGAATTTCCCTGGGTTCCTTACAGGAATATGGGTTACTTACAAGAGCAAAACAGACATAAGTGACAGTTTGCAAAAGCTGAGAACATAGAGCAGGCTGCATGTCATGCTGGAAACTCCCTGTATTGAAAAGAGCTGCCATCCATTCAGGTCGGGGCCACCTCCCCCATCTTCTTTCTGAACCCAGTGGAGGCCTCTAAGGGCCCCAGAGTACTTTCCATGCCACAGAACCTCAGGATCACCTCAGGATCACAGGTGAGTGGACTGTAACATCACCTCCAAAGAATCTCAGAGGGTCTTGTGCCAGCAGGAACAGGGACAGGGGAACCCCACCCAACCAGACGCTGGGATCCCTTCCAGTCAGGGCCACCCCTGCCATCTTCAATCTGAACCCGCCAGAGGCCACCAGGGGCCCTAGAGTACTCTCCATACTGCAAGACCTCAGGATCACCTCAGGATCACTGGAGGCAGAGCAGAGAACCAGACCCCTGGGCACCTTCCTTGCCAGAGAAGAGTAGGCCTACAGGGAGGGCTCTGATCCCAGGACTCAGAAGGTGGAACAGAGCTCCAGACTTCTGGACACCTGCACTGCAAGAGGAGAGCTTACCTGCAGAGAGTGCTCTGACCACTGGGATTCAGGTGAGAGTTGGACTCCCAGGAGTGCAGTCAGAGGCTAACAGAATCACAGGAGGATCAAGCTCCAGCCAGAGACAGCTTGAACATTAACACCAGAGACTTCCAGATGGTGAAAAGCAAATGTAAGAATCCTACTAACAGAAACCAAGAACACTGGGTATCATCAGAATCCAGTATGCCCACCACAGCACACTTGAAAAGCAAGACACGTATTTAAAATCAAATCTCATGATGGTGGTAGAAGATTTTAAGAATGGCATTCATAACCCACTTAAAGAAATATGGGAGAACATCGCTAAACAAGTAGAAGCCTTAAAGAGGAAGCACAAAAATCCCTCAAGGAATTACAGGAGAACACTGCTAAATAGGTAGAATCTCTTAAAGAGGAAACACAAAAATCCTTCGAGAAATTACAGGAGAACACTGGTAAAAAGGTAGAAGTCCTTAAAGAAGAAACACAAAAATCCGTTAAAGAATTACAGGAAAACACAAACAAACTGGGAATGGAATTGAGCAAAACCATCCAAGATCTAAAAATAAAAGTAGAAACAATGAAGAAAACCCAATGGGAGACAACTCTGGAGATGGAAACCCTAGGAAAGAAATCAAGAATCATAGAAGTGAGCATCAGCAACAGAATACAAGAGATGGAAGAGAGAATCTCAGGTGCAGAAGATTCCATAGGGAACATGGACACAACAATCAAAGAAAATGCAAAATGCAAAGAGACCCTAACTCAAAACATCCAGGAAGTGTAGGACACAATGAGAAGACCAAACCTACAGGGATAATAGGAGTAGATGAGTGAAGATTTTTATCTTAAAGGGATCGCAAATATCTTCAACAAAATTATAGAAGAAAATTTCCATACCTAATGAAAGAGATACCCATGAACATAGAAGAAACCTACAGAACTATAAATGGACTGGACCAGAATAGAAATTCCTCCCAACACACAATAATCAGAACAACAAATGCACTAAATAAAGACTGAATATTAAAAGCAGTAAGGGAAAAAGATCAAGTAACATATAAAGGCAGGCCTATTACAATTACTCCAGATTTCTCACCCGAGACTATGAAAGCCAGAAGATCCTGGACAGATGTTATACAAACACTAAGAGAACACAAATGCCAGCCCAGGCTACTATACCCAGCAAAACTCTCAATTACCATAGATGGAGAAACCAAGGTATTCCATGACAAATCCTAACTCACACAATATCTTTCCACGAATCCAGCCCTTCAAAGGATAATAAAGGGAAAACAACAACACAAAATGTAAACTACACCCTAGAAAAAGCAAGAGACTAATCCTTCAACAAAACTAAAATAAGACAGACACAAGAACAGAATCCCAACTTTAACAACAAAAATGACAGGAACCAACAATTACTTTTTAAAATTTCTCTTAATATCAATGGACTCAATTCCCCAATAAAAAGACATAGAATAATAGACTAGTTACACAAACAGGACCCAACATTTACCTGCTTACAGGAAACCCACCTCAGGGACAAAGACAGACACTACCTCAGAGTAAAAGTCTGGAAAACAATTTTCCAAGCAATTGCTCTGAAGAAACAGACTGGAGTAGCCATTCTACTATCGATTAAAATTGACTTCCAACCCAAAGTTATCAAAAAAGACAAGGAGGGGAATTTCATACTCATCAAAGGTAAAATCTACCAAGAAGAACACTCAATTCTAAGTATCTATGCTCCAAATGCAAGGGCATCCACATTCATTGAAGAACCTTTAGGAAAGTTCAAAGCACACATTGCACCTCACACAATAATAGTGGGAGATTTCAACACCCCACTCTCACTAATGGACAGATTGTGGAAACTGAAACTAAACAGAGACATTTGGACACTAACAGAAGTTATGAAACAAGTGGATTTAACAGATATCTACAGAACATTTTATCCTAAAACAAAAGGATATCCCTTATTCTCAGCATGTCATGGCACCTTCTCCAAAATTGACCATATAATCAGGTACAAAACAGGTTTTAACAGATGCAAAAATATTGAAATTATCCCATGCATCCTATCAGATCACCACGGACTAGCTGATCTTCAATAAAAGCTAATAAATAATAGAACACCAACATTCATGTGGAAACTGAACAACACTCTATTCAATGATACCTTGATCAAAGAAGAAATAAAAAAGAAATTAAATACTTTTTAGAGTTTAATGAAAATTAAGCCACAACATACCCATACTTATGGGACACATGAAAGCATTCCTAAGAGGAAAACTCATAGTTCTGAGTACCTCCAAATGAAACTAGAGAGAGCATACACTAGCAGTCTGACATCACACCTAGAATCTCTAGAACAAAAGGAAGCAAATTCACCCAAGAGGGGTAGATAGCAGGAAACAATCAAACTTAGGGTTGAAATCAACCAAGTGGAAACAAAAAGATCTATTCAAGGAATCAACCAAACCAGGAGATGGTTCTTTGAGAAAATCAACAAAATAGATAAAAATCTTAGCCAGACTAAATAGAGGGCACAAGGATGGTATCCTAATTAACAAAATCAGAAATGAAAAGGAGACATAACAACAGATCCTGAGGAAATCCAAAACATAATCAGATCCTACTACAAAAGGCTATACTCAACAAAACT